>NC_143252.1:109210671-109381028 GCF_984573655.1 Nuphar pumila | reverse complement strand
TGGGAGTGCCAAATTGAAACTTTCGAAAAAATTAAGGTCATAGTTTTGGCTACTTAATTTACTGCAGACTTGAAGTTTACTATTACAAGTCAATTTAAATTATATATGTACAATGATAATATCCTTTTATCTTATATAGTTTTGGCTACTTAATTTTAATTGTTTACTAGAATTATTGTTATATATATATATATATATATATATATATATATATATATATATATATATATATATATATAGCCGAGTCCCCGTGTCCAAAAAATTTGAAATTGCACCGCACCCGTGTCGCACCCGCACCCGCACCCATGTGACATAGCTTCTGTGTTGGACTTGGCAATGACCCTCTGTTTTTTACTGCTCCAAGAGACAAGATTTAGGCCAATGAAAACACAGTATCCTAAGACAGACCTGCACTCATCTGGATCTCCTACCCAGTCCGCATCTGTGTAAGCAAGAAGTTCGTGCATGTGATGCCCATTCATACTCATTCTGTACAAAAAACCATCCTCAATAGTTTCCTTCAAATATCGAAGAATGCATTTAACAACTTCCATATGCCCAATATGCAGTTCATGCATGAATTGAAATACCTGATTGACTGAATAGACAATATCAGGCGAGTGAAGGTGAGATATTGAAGCATCCCTACTATCCTACGATACCTTGTAGGGTCCTCATACAAATCTCCATCTTGGGAGCTGAGTTTCTGATGAAGTACACTGGGTGTGCTTAGAGGCTTGCAATCTTTCATACCTGCCTTGCTGAGAACATCAACGATATACTTATGTTGGGTGAGTGTCATGCCTTCAATAGTCTTGTCAACTTCTACTCCAAGAAAATATCGCAATTTACCAAGATCCTTCATCTTGAACCTGTAGTTCAGGAGTTCTTTGACCTGCTTAATATGTTTATTAGAGTTACCTGTAATGATAATGTTATCTATATATCAATAACAGGGTAACTGTATCTTTGCATTTGAATATGAAAAGAGAATGATCAAGAAGAGACTGATTAAAGCCATATTTCTCTACTTCAAGAGAAAAACTGTCAAACCAAGATCGAGATACCTGCTTCAAACCATATATAGCTCTCTTTAACCTGCACACATATTCTTTGGAGTTCCCTTCTGCGTACCCAGTGGGTTGCTCCATGTACACTTCTTCATTCAGAGTTCCATGAAGAAATGCATTTTTCACATCCAGTTGACTGATACTCCATTGATGCTCAATAGCCAATGATAGTATGATGCAGATAGTTCTCATTTTCACAATTGGACTAAAGGTCTCATAGTAGTCTTGTCCTTGCTCTTGTGTGAAGTCCTTGACAACCAATCTAGCCTTATATCGCTCAATAGTACCATCCGGTTTATACTTTATTTTATACACCCACTTTGACCCAACCATATTCCGATCATGTGGTCTGGGAACAATATCCCAAGTGCCACATTCATGAAGGGCCTCCATTTCTTCATTCATAGTATTAATCCATCTCTTAGAATTTGCTGCTTGATAAAATGTTGTGAGTTGATCTTCCTTACCTAAAGAGGTTAAGAAGAGTTGGAAATCCATCGAGAAATTCTCATAACTAACCCACCTATCAATAGGATGTCGAGAGCGAGTAGATCTTCTGGGAGCAGAGGAATCAACAGAAGAAAAATTCATCTCCTGATCAGAGTTGGGGAGGGTCTCTTTCTCACGTCGAGAGTAAACAATGCCTTTATACCTTTCGGGAGCCAAGAGTGGTTCTGAAATCACACTATCCTGAGTCGTTTAGGCAGCATCAAACATGTTTCCCTCATCTCTTTTATTACATTCTGAAGGACAAACACCATCAACGCTAGAAAAGAGATCAGAATTCAACCAGGGGTGATAAACTTCAATTTCAGGAAAAGTGTTAGCATTGTGGTCAAAATTTAAGTCATCAAATACAACATTCCTGGATATTTTGATACGCTTACTCACAGGATCATAACATATGTATCCTTTATAATCATCAGCATACCCCTCAAATCTGCACTTCAAGGCCTTATCCTGAAACTTGTGCCGCATTTAACTGTCAACATGAACATAACATACACACCCGAATAGACGCAAATCATGATAACTTGGATGAACACCATGCAAAGAAAAATAAGGTGATTTGTTTTCCAAGATATTCATGGGCAATCGGTTTATGATATGGACCGCTGAATGGAAAGCCTCTGCCCATAAAGTAACTGTAAGGTTACTATCATGCATCATGCTCATTGCACTCTCGACCATGGTTGCCAGTTGAGGAAGCGGGAGCGGGAAGCGAGGCACTTTCAAAATTTTAGGAAGCGGGGAAGCGTGGGACCACTTAGGAGCGATTCGGGAAGTGTCTCGGAAGCGACCTAGGAAGCGTCTCGGAAGCGACCTAGGAAGCGTCTCGGAAGCGAGGGGGAAGCGAAAAAAATAAAAATAAAAAATAAAAAATACAAAAAAATTTAAAAAAACAGGGGAAGCGAGGGGGAAGCGAGGGGGAAGCGTGGGGGAAGCGTGGGGGAAGCGTGATGGGAAGCGCGCTTCCCATTAAAGGGAAGCGCGTCCCCCATTAAAGGGAAACGCGTCCCCCATTAAAGGGAAACGCGCTTCCCAAAAAAGGGGGACGCTTCCCCCCACGCTTCGGAAGCGCGACGTTCCGCGCTTCCGAAGCGCGCTTCGGGGAAGCGCGCTTCCCCTTTTAGCTAGGCGCTTCCGGTAACCTTGCTCTCGACAATATGGCGATGCTTCCATTCAGCAATCTCATTCTGTTGAGGTGTATGAGGGCAAGACACCCGCCTACTTATTCCATTATTCTGAAGAAAATTAATAAAGTCATTTGAAGAGAATTCACCCCCTCCATCACATTGGAAACAAAGGATATTATCAGAGAATTGATTTTGAACAAAAGAATGAAAATTCTGAAATAACTTGAAGGTTTCAGATTTACATTTCACAAAGAAGATCCATGTATACCGAGAATAGCTATCAACAAAGATGAGATAATATCGAATGTCAGACATGGAATGAACTGGAGTCGGACCCCAAACATCAGAACATATAATTTCAAACGGTCTTGAAGCTCTTTTATGAATAGAATGAAAGAGAGAACATGACTCTTACACTGAAGACAACTAGAACATTTTTTTATCATTGATACTTAAACTTAGACTTGACTTGGGAATAAGACTGCTTGAAACAAGCTTTTCAATAAAACGACTACTACAATGACCCAGGCGACCATGCCAAAGATTCAGCTCAATACATTCAGAAAGATTAAAAACACTCTCAGGAAGAACTGAGGAAGATGTGAGCTTCAAGGTGGGAGCAATAGGCTGAACACGAGTGAAAGGATTCTCTTGGAGCACGTACATATTCCCTTGACATTTTCCTTTAGCAAACGTTTCCCTCGTGTAAAGATCCTTGACACGAACAAAAAAGGGTTTTCTTGATATTAGGAGCATGAATGACATTTAAAAGAGCGAGTGAAGAGTTGGACATAGGGATGATAGAGTTTCCAATGTGAGAAATATGGTGATGAGATTCATCCTCAGTAACTATACTATTTCTACTAACATAAGGAACAAGATTTAGGAGCTTACCAGCATCACCAGTAACATGAGTAGCTGCTCCAGAATCAACATACCAAGTGCCTTGATCATTCTGTTTCAGATTCAAGTCAGCCAAGGAGATAAATAACAACTCTTTGACTTCTCCATTATTCTTCAATTTATCTGTTCCCTTTCTTGTCTTTTGGTTTCCTCTATTCAAGTCAGCCAATGTATGATTGCTTTCCTCTATTTTGAGGATTAAACCAACAATTAGCTTTGATGTGCCCTTTTTTGTTACATAGAAAGCAAGTGGGTATTGTCCTTTGCCTCTGCAAATTAGGAAGAATATTGGGTGTAGGCAATATTCCACGAGCTCCTTATCTGTTCCTCTCTTGACGACCTCTTCCCCGAGATTCATACCCGCCACGTCCTCGACCATAAGTAACTCCTGTGGCAAGAACGTCTTGTACTCCATGTGAGTGTGAGTATTTTCAGAGAATTCCTTCAAAGTCATCTCATACTGTAAGAGTTTAGCACGAAGATCTTCAAAAGCAGGTAAGTCTGGTAAACACAATAAGAAAGTAACTACCATATGATAATCGGGTCCCAGCCCGCTCAAAGTTTGTTGCACCCTATGTCACATGGGTGCGGGTGCGGGTGCGGCTGCGACACGGGTGCGGCGCAATTTCAAAAATTTTGGACACGGGGACTCGGCTATATATATATTAAATATATATATATATATATATATATATATATATATATATATATATATATACAAGACTCGGTCAAAGTTGTGCCCATTAGGGGACAGGTGATGAGTTGTGAAGGCATTCTGTACACTTTCTTCATACAAGAATAATTCACTTTTGGGCACTTTCTTCATATACTGTAATAATTCACTTTCTTCATACAGGAAAAAACCACAAAAACTTGAGTTGTGCCCATTCTGTACTTAAAACTTGAAAGTGTACAGGTTTTTTAGTTGTGATGGGTTTTTTTCCTTACATCTGTAGCCCAGAAAATTTAAAAAAAAAAATTCAAAAAAAAAAATTCCAAAAAATGGACCAAAATGACCCTGGGTGCGTTGACCACACCCAGGGTCGGGTTGACCGAGTCCGAGCCGCACCCGTGTCCGCACCCGTGTCGGTGCGTGTCGACGCGGGTGCGGCGACCTTGGAGCCGAGTCCGTGTGACATAGGTTGCACCATATCTTTGTCACTGACAGCACAACCCACGATGGCCAACTTATTTGTGATAGTCTTTATTTTGTTGAAGTACTCCATGATAGTCATGGAATCCTTTCTTAGCATTTGAAACTTCTGAGAAACTTGAGAATACATCTGAACAAGTCGGTGCCATAAGTGCATGACTGAGCAGTAATATGAGATTGTCACAAGCACTTTCTGTGACAGAGTAGAAGTGATGTAGGCAACCAAAGACTGATCTCGCTTCATCCAGGATATGTACTTTGAATTTATAACAAAGGTAATAAAAGTGTCACCCTCCCCATTCTTTCCTTTTTGTGATATGAACTCTGGAGGAACATGAACAAAGCCATCCAGATACCCAGAAAGATCCTAACTTCTTATGAATGGGAGGAAAATGAATCCATAGTCGATTGAAGACGAAAACAAGAAACAAGAGAAAACTAAAAGCAAGAAAGAGTCAAAACCGCGTAGCGATTTGCTGAAGAACATCGTAAATCGCGTAACGATTTGCTGAAGGACACCGCAAATCACGTAGCAATTTGCTGAAGGACACCTTAAATCGCGTAGCGATTTGCCCATTTTTTTATTTTTAATAACGATCTGCAGATCCAAGGTAGAAAATCAGGTGATGCAGTAAAATCTGTTCTGAATGAAGTTAACCACTAAGAAGCACGTTATTGAAAATAACGTGTTTTTGTTTTCGGAATGGCAAGGAAAGAGACAGAAGTTCCAAAGGGTGAATCTGATCCAAAAAAGATTCAAAGATAATATCAATCAATTAAAAACAAATTTGAGTTCACGTTCAGATCAGAATCTGATCTGACGTTAATTTGAAAACGATGAGAAAACAAGATTGACGGTGATTTCAACTCTTAAAATCACACAAAGATCAAATGTGATCTTGCGTGATTATCGAAACTGCTATTGGGGAAGATCGTGTTCAGCAATGAAAAAAAAACAGAAAAGCAGAGAAGAGAAATAGATGAAAAGAAAAGTCGATGTGAACAAATCCAAAACTCGGATTTTAGAAGAAAGAAAACACGTTAACTTGAATAGATTTAATATTGGGTTTAAGAACAAGAAAATAAAATGGAGAATAGATGAAATCGGATTGATATACCTTAGAAAGAGATAGAAAAACTAGGCTTGAGGCTCATAAGGACACGATTTTCAAGATTGGATCTTCTGATCTGATACCATGTTAGAAATCATGGGTTTTGTCATTCAATCACAAGAACAAATAAAGAATAGAGAAAGAGAACGTGGTAGCTGCATAAAACCCCAATTAGGGTCTACGGTGTCTGTTTTATCATTATATATAGGCTGGTACAAATATTAGGGTATGAAAATACCCATTACACAACAAGCAAAATTACAATAGGCCATTAATGAACATCTGACTAAATAAACTCGAGTTGGGTCTGGATCCGAGATCCAAACCCAATCATGAATGACGACTACTTTTCAGGAAGAGGAGAAAATTCTTTTCGAGAAAGAGGAGGACAAGGGAGAAATATTTTTAGGGGTCGCGGGCTACTTTCAACGCCAAATATACAGGGCCAAAAGCCCATCACTACTTGCTTCCTATGCAATAAAAGAGGGCATATTAAAGCAAATTGTTAGTACAATCCTCAAAGGGAAAACCCTTACAAACAGAAGCTAAGAGGGATGGAGGAGAAGTAAAAGAGCTGCTATTAGCAGCCTTGGCAGGGTTGAACATGAAGCAAAATGATAAAGGCACACGTCACGGGTGATGCGGGTAAGCTCTTGAATCTTACTCCTTATCTTGGTAAAAATAGCATAGTCACAGGAGATGGCTCACATCACTCCATCTCACACATTGAAAATGTCATTATACCCATGTCTAAGTCTCCTCTTAATCTTTCAAATGTTATTCATGCTCCTAATATTAAGAACATCATATTTGTCTCAAAACATGTTGATGATGTTAATGCCTTAGTTGAATTTACTCTGTCTTCTGTTTATGTTAAGGATCTTCGCACGAGAGAGACATTCAATGAAGGAAATAGACGAGGCAACATGTATAGCTTCTAAGAAGATTCATCCTCCACTGCTAATTCTGCATGTTCGTCCTTGAAGCCTCATCAGTGTCCATCATTGGTCTCTTCTGAATGTGTGTTTGCTGTCTCTGAATATAATAAGTCAACTCTTTGGCACAGTCGTTTGGGTCATTGTGGTCGTCATTTTATTGAAAAACTTGTCTTGAATAATTTTATTCCTAAGTCCAGCCTGAGTTCAGAACCAAGTAATATAAAGTGTCCTAGTTGTCATTTATGTAAGAGTCGTGTTTTGCCTTTCAATTCAATTAATAAGAGAGCTTCAAGGCCCTTTGAAGTCATATGTTCAGATGTTTGGGGCCCTGCCCCAATTGCTTCTGTTTCTGGTAGTAGATATTACCTTATTTTCATTGATAGTTATTCACGCTATACTTAGATATTTTTCATGAAATACAAATCAGAAGTTTTTGGGTTGTTTCAAAAATTTCATTCATTTGTCAAAAACCATTTCTCTACAAACATTCTCAATTTTCAATGTGATGGAGGAGAAAAATTCTTTTCTAGTGACTTTGTTAATTTCCTTCAACACAATAAAATAAAGAGAAGAGTGTCTTGCCCACATACACCTCAACAAAATGGGATTGCTGAGAGGAAGCATCGACATATTGTTGAGAGTGCAATGAGCATGATGCATGATAGTAATCTCTCATCACCCTATGAACAAAAGTTTTTCACTCCACAGTCTATGTGATAAATCGACTGCCCATGACCATTTTAGAAAACAAGTCACCATATTTCTCTTTATTTGGTATACATCCTGATTATCACAAATTATGTTTGTTTGGATCTGTTTGCTATGTTCACATTGACAGCTCATTAAGACATAAGTTTCAGGACAAAGCCTTGAAGTGTAGGTTTGTGGGATATGCTGAAGACTACAAGGGGTATAGGTGCTATGATCTATTGAACAAGCGAGTCAAAATATCGAGAAATGTTGTTTTTGACTAGATGAATTTTGATAACCAGCCTGTTAATCCAAGTCCCAATGTTGCTAATCCAAGTCCCAATATTGAGGTGTCCTATCCATGGTTAAATTCAAAACTCTTCTCCAATACTAGCAATGGTTGCCCAACAGATTGCAATCAGAAAGAGACATGTGAGGAATCAGCAGATGCACCTCAACGGAACCTCCATCTATTCCTTGCACAGACATTGGTTCTCCTACCTCTGTTCCACAGACGTTGGACATTAGAAGATCTACTCGGACCCGACATCCACTTGAAAGGTGGGTGAACTATAAAAAAATTTCTTTGGATTTTCAACTGTTCCTAACGTCCGTAAATAAAGAGGATGAGCCTCTCACATTTTTTCAAGCTGTAAACTCTAGAAAATGGATTGAAGCGATGAATAAGGAAATGGAAGCCTTACATGAATGTGGTACATAGGAAGTTGTACCTATACCACTAAATAAAAATGTGGTTGGGTCAAAGTGGATGTACAAGATAAAATATAAACCAAATGGGAGCATCGAAAAGTATAAAGCTAGACTTGTAGCCAAAGGATTCACACAAGAAGAAGGACATGACTTTGATAAAACCTTCAACCTTATTGTTAAGATGAGGACCATTCATATTGTATTGAGTCTAGCCATTGAACACGAATGGATATTAAGCCAGCTAGATGTCAAAAATGTCTTTTTGCATGAGAACCTAAAAGAAGAAGTTTATATGGAACAACCCACTGGATATGCAGAACAAGATGCCAATCAGTATGTAGGAAAGTTAAAAAGAGCACTCTATGGATTGAAGCATGCTTCTCGGTCTTGGTTCGAGAGTTTTTCGCTGGAGATACAGAAGCATGGTTTCTCTCGGTCTCTTCTAGATCACTCATTATTCATCTACAAGGAACGAAATGTCACCACTCTTCTATTGATATACGTAGATGACATCATTATCATAGGAAACTATAGAGACCATATTGAGGAAGTAAAGAAGTTATTAAATCAGAGATTCAAAATGAAAGATCTGGGAGATCTGAGCTATTTTCTTGGGGTGGAGGTTGATAAGACGTGCGATGCACTTACTCTTACTCAATACAAATACACGATGGATATTCTTAATAGGACATGCACGAAAGATTGTAAGCCATTTGCAATTCCAAGCATCATTCATCAGAAACTGAGTTATGAAGAAGGGGACTTATATGAGGATCCCACTAGGTATCGTAGCATAGTTGGCATGCTGCAATACCTGGCTTTTACTAGACTTGACATAGTGTATTCGGTTAATCAGGTATCCCAATTTATGCATGAACCTTATATACCGCACATGGAGGCAGTTAAGCAGATACTACGGTATCTAAAGGGGACGGTTAGTGTACAGGAAAAGTGAATCAAATCAAGATGCACATGAAATTATTATTTACGTTGATGCTGATTGGGCGGGTGATCCAGATGAACGACGATCAGTGTCTGGTTATTGTGGTTTTATTGGATCGAACATGATCTCTTAGAGTAGTAGAAAGCAAAAGGCTATTGCTAGGTCAAGTACAGAGGCTGAATATAGGTCGATGGCTGCTGCTACTGCTGAGGCTACATGGATAAGACATCTCCTAACAGAAATGGGAGAACCAATTGCACGATCACTACTGTTGTGTAACAATAAAAGTGCCATTAACATGTCTTTTAATCTCATTTATCATAGTCGAGCAAAGCATATTGAGATAGACCAACATTTTGTTAGGAAGAAGGTTGAAGAAAAGGAGATTGAACCTGCTTTTGTGCGAACTGAAGAGCAAGTTGCGGATATATTCACCAAAGGTCTGACAAAGGACAAATTCTGGATGCCAAAAGGCAAGTTGTTCATGGTCCAAGACCATATACAACTTGAGGGAGGCTGAAAAGAAGTCGTTATTGGGTCTTGGACCCAAGTCGGGTCTGCGTAGTACCAGACCCGACTTCTGTACTGAATCTGATTTTTGTACCAGATCGGATCAGGATCCAAATGTAAAATGTTGTATTTCTCTTTCTTATTAGAGGGTATTTTTGTATCCTAAAATTCGGTATTAGTTCAATACTTATAACCTAATACTATGAAAAACATGCTGATACATTCAGACGTGAAATCCTGCAACCCTTTTCTTCCTATATTGTGTTTCTTTTTTCTTGCGCAGGTGAACGTGGAAGTCATCGTGTTTAACACTGTGTCAAGCTGAAGACCTAGGATCAAATCCCACTGGCACATGGGGGCTGTTGTTGCTTTAACATGGTTGGGGCACGTAAGGCTGGGTGGTCGTGAACTCAACCTAGAGTTTTACCTCGCAGGGAGGCGGGCTCATTAAGTGACCCAGTTCTCGGTGAGGGTGACTTCTAGGAGTGGCAATCGGGTTGGGTTGGCGGGTCGTGTCGGCGGGTCAACATACCTCAAACCCGACCCGTTTATTAAATGGGTAGGCTGTGGCAAACACGAACCCGACCCATTTATTAAACGGGTAACCCGACACGACACTGTTAACCCGTTTAATAAACGGGTCGGGTCGGGTAAACGGGTTGGCGGGTCGGGTTCGGGTAAATGGGTTGACCCGCCCGCCTAACCCATTTATTAAACGGGTCAGCCGGGTTGGCGGGTTGGCATACCCCTAACACGAACCCGACCCGTTTAATAAATGGGTTAGGCAGGTCAACCCGTTTACGACACGAACCCGTTTAAGCCAAACCCGAACCCGCCTAAGAAGCGGGTTGGCGGGTCGTGTCAGATTTTGCCGCCCCTAGTTCCTTCGTCATAATATATATATATATATATATATATATATATATATATATATATATATATATATATATATATATATATATATATGTTCTGTAACCGGTTAACATTACACATTATTATGAATAACATAACATTATGTGCCAGACTGTTGGAATGCATGAGTCGATGTCTCTGGCTACTGATAGTATAATAGATTTGTCTACCAATCTAGGTGCACAATGGATAAGGGGATGACTTGTGTGGAAGTATCACACAGACATCAATCATGATACCCACCCATCATCTATATAAAGGAGGACCTCTTCCAACAACATAGGCAACATATCATGTTGGATGTGGAAGAAAAAGAAAAAAGAAATAAGTGGCAAAGGGAACATACCTTTTTGTATGTGTAACTCTGCAGATCAACAAATATTTCACCACATGAATCCCTACAATCAACTGTATAAAATGCAACCCTCTTCTGTCTCTTGCGGCACTTAAGATTGATCTCTTTCTGTACACAGACCAGGATATGGCAATGAAAATAGTCAAGCAAGTCAAACTAGTTCAATGCCAATATGAAAAAGTTTCCTAGAAATCATATAATTAGGCATTGGGAGGTGCACCTCATACAACTAAGCATTTCGGACGAGCATTTTGAAGGGAAGTAGGTGAGCGAGGCTAGGTAATAAATTACAAGGCCCAATTAAAACTGACTAGCAAAAAAATAACTAGAGAAACAATATGGTTACTTTCACCTCACAGTTATTTATTATGCCATTAAAGTCCAGTCCAAAAGTTTTTGTATAAAGAAAATGCTGATCTCATAAACAGCATCCTTGAGCTCTGGAAATCTACAGAATGATATATAAATACAAATTTTGCAGGTAATCATGAGAAACAAAATTGTATATATCTGGCCATCTTTTTAGTGTTTGTAAGTAGAGATATTTCTTGCCAAACAAACCAAAAGTATGTGAAATAGTCAATAATAAAAGATTGATGCAGCTGTGATTCAAGCTTGTCTTATATGTAAATGAAGAAAACGAATGTTACATACTTTGATATTGAGAGAGCATTGACCGATAACAACAGCATCAAACTTATCAAAAAAACAATCATTACAGCCTGATAAACTACCTGCAAACAAAAAAACAGAAGATATTATTGTTAAAATGTAAAAAATGTAATATATATATATATATATTAATATATATATATATATATATTTTTCTATTTTTCCTTTTTGTTTTCTTTATTTTTATGCATCAAGTTCATGTTGAACTAGATGCATAATCTAGTCAAGTTCTAGTTAGAACTTGACTAGGATCTAGCCGTTGGACTAGAGTCCAACGACTCCTTTTTGGGAGAGCTCTTCTTCTCCTCTTGTATAAATAGGGGTGAACCCCCTCATGTATTGTATTCAATGTTTTTTAAGCATTTTTGTTATTAATAAAGATTTATTATTTCATTGTTGTGTTTTTTCTTTTATACCCTTTTATGGGTTTTGCTTAAAGTGTCTTTATAGACATTCTTTTGGTGGATTAAGTGCTTTTGTGGAAGTCCACAATTTTATTACATGGTATTAGAGCCATGGAGATCTTAGATCTTGAAAAGCTTCTGCCTCGTTTTTCGTGACTCAATTGCAAAAGGTGTTTCATCACCTTGTTTTTGGGTCAAGAAGATTCGTTTAAAGAAATGAGGCTATTGAAGAAACTTTTGCTACAAAAATTTGTATTATCCATTATCTCTCTTATACTCTTATTTCTTCTTTTCTCTTTCTCTTTTCTTATCTATTCCTTTCTCACTCTTGTAAAAGATGGATGACAATGATAAGATCACCATCATACCCATCAAGTTAAATGATACTAATTATGTAATGTGAGCTTCGATTATGAAGTATCACATTTGGAGAAAAAAGTTATCGGGTATAGTGGATGGTTCTGATTCGGAACCTAAACTATCTCTCAACAAAAATAGAGGGTGATAAAGAAGTTCCTCTAGCGGAAGAGGAGAAGAGCAAGGCGTTAAATAGAAAGAGTGAAAAATAGGACATGCAAAATTTTTGCCATGAATAATTAATAGCATAGACATTAAAAAAAGCTCTATTCTTGCTAAGTTCGTACATGCCGATAAGGCTTGGGGATACCTTAAAGATATTACACATGTGTGCAATTTACAAGACAAAATTCGGACAATGACTCAAAAAGATAAAACCATTCGAGAATATTACAATGAGTTGTCCGAACTTTGGGAAGAATTGACTCTTTTAGAGCCAAAATGATATTGTCCCGAAGACATTGAGCTCCGTAAAAAACAACTTGATATGGAGCATTTTTATCAATTGTAAACGGTTTAAGACCGAAATTCGAGTCGACTAAATCGACTCTTCTTCATCGAGGAAAAGTTCCTTCTATCGTCGATACTATAGAGAAACTATGAAAAAAAACAGAATTAGAAAGAAAAATCCAAAACCAGAAGATGATTCTGTTCTAACTGTGTCTAGACCGGGTAATCATGTACGCTCTTACAGGCCACCTCATTTCAACAGACAGAATGGTGACTTTGACAAGAAAAAAGTCATTTGCCACCATTGTCAGGAACCAGGGCACTATAAGCCTCAGTGTCCTAAACTTAGAGAGCTCAGAGAAAAGAGAGTTGCGACTGTTGGATCAGAACCCAAAGATCAAGATGCACCGGTTTCTATTGCTCAATTAATAGAGATTCTCCAACCTCTTATCAAAAGAGCTTCCTCCTCATTAGAAGCCTCAATTAGATCAGTGGTTTCATCCTTTTTCAATCTAGGTAACTTTCCTTGGCTTCTTGACTCTTGTGCTTCTTTTCATATGACCCTAAACAAAATTTTTTACAGGATGGAACCTTTGAAAGAGTCCATAAAACTAAGAAAATTTTTATTCCAGAAGTTAGATATATTCCTAAGCTAAATTTAAATCTTTTATTTGTTTCTCAAATATCTAATTATGGATGTAATGTCTCATTTTCTTCTCATGGTTATTGGGTACGGATCGCAAGTCAGGAAAGCTGATTGGGAAAGGCCATAGAGAAGGACTTTATTACATGGATTTTTTGGAATTGCTTAAGAATGATTTCTGTTATAATATTCAGAAAATATAGTTGGATTTGTGACACAAAAGACTTGGTTATCCTCATATGACAAAAATCCAATATTTTCCGAGTTTAGAAAAATTTTATAATTATGAGAATTTCACTTATAAAGATTGTATTTTTAGCAAAATGAAAAAATTACCATTTCATGACAGAACCTTTATTTCTTTCAGACCACTTGAACTAGTACATTCGGATGTTTGGGGTCCTGCACCAATTGTTTCAAAAGGAAGATTTGCATATTATGTCATCTTTGTCGATGATTTTTCTAGACATACTTGGATTTATTTTCTTAAACATAAATCTGAAGTCTTTTCATACTTTCAAATATTTCATAACATGGTTAAAAACAAGTTTCAAAATGATATTTTCATTTTTCGCACGGATTAAGGAGGAGAATTTATGTCCAAAGAATTCAAAGATTACCTCAATTTACATGACATTACACACCATAACAAAATGAACTGGCTGAACGTAAACATCAACACATTATGAAAACAACTAGGACATTATTAATAGCAAACCAAGTTCCAAAGGATTTTTGGGCAGATGCTACCCTAACTGCAACGTATCTGATTAATCGAATGTCATATTCTTCTTTAAAAAATATAACTCCAATTGAAAAACTTGTGAATCTTTCTCCAGACTACTCTAGATTGAGAGTGTTTGGATGCAAGTGCTTTGTTTTCACTGACAAAAATGACAAACTCTCTCCTCGTGCGATTATCTGTGCCTTTTAAGGATATGCTGATAATAAAAAAAGTTATAGGTGTTTTGATTTTCAAAATAAAAAATTGTATGTATCAAGAAATGTTTCTTTCTTAGAAAAAGAGAGCTTCTTTGATTTTGAAAAACCTAAGGAAGTCAATGAATACTCCTTTCTAATAGATCCAACATAAAAATCTAATCTTGAATGTAACTTTGACAATTATCAAAGTACTATTGATGTTGAACACAATGATAACAATGAAGAGCAAATTCATAGGGATGTTAGTTTACAATATTCAAGACGAAGAGAGTCAAACCTTCCAATGTGCACTTGAAAAATATTTTGAAGTACCAACCAGAAGGTCATCTCGAGTCTCGAGGCCTCCTGAAAAATTTGTCGTACAAATCCTTTTCACCCACATATAGTATAGTTATTACATTAATACACTCACATGAGGAACCATCATCGTACTCTCAAGCCAAAAATCATGTAGAATGGGTAGAAGCCATGAGAAATGAGTTAGATGCACTTAAAAAGGCTTCTACTTGGACTATTCAAGATCTTCCTTTAGGTAAGAAACCTATACGTTGTCGATGGGTTTACAAAGTTAAAACCAAGAGTGATGGGACTCTTGAGAGATATAAAGCTCGATTAGTGGCCAAAGATTATACCCAAGAATATGGCATCAATTATGAAAAAACCTTTGCCCCAGTTGCTCGTATGACTACTGTTAGAACCTTAATTGCCTTGGCTTCCATTAGAAAATGGCTCATATTTCAGATGCATGTCAAAAATGCATTTCTGAATTAAAATCTAGTTGAAGAAGTGTACATGGAAGCCCCACCTGGTATTACTATTTCCAAGGGTAAAGTCCTTCATTTAAAAAAAAACTCTTTATGGCCTTAAACAAGTACCAAAAACTTGGTATGATAGGTTTAGTTATGTAATGCTTGATATTGGTTTTCAACCAATGTCACACGGACTCGGCTCCAACTTCGACTTACCCGCGTCGACACGTACCGACACAGGTGTGGCTCGAACTCGGTCAACCCGACCCTAGGTGTCATTTTGGTCCATTTTTTGGATTTTTTTTTAATTTTCTGGGCTACAGAATTTTAAAAAAAAATCTTGGGAGGGGGGGGGCTGCCCCCCTATAACCCCTCGCCAAGAGCGGCCCCTCCTGGACCCCCGCCCGCTGACCGCGCAGCGGGACCCGTGCCGGGGGGAACCCCCCCCCCCCTCCTGTAAGGAAAAAAACCCTGAATCCGGCTTCACAACTCATCACCTGTCCCCTAATGGGCACAACTTTGACCGAGTCTTTTATATATATATATATATATATATATATATATATATATATATATATATATATATATATATATATATATATATATATATATATATATATATATATATATATATATAGCCGAGTCCCCGTGTCCACAATTTTTGAAATTGCGCCGCACCCGTGTCGCACCCGCACCCATGTGACATAGTTTTCAACCCTGCTTGACTGACACTGCTTTATTTATTAAGAATTCTGATGCAGGGATTATAGTTCTCTACGTAGATGACATTATCATCACCGAAGGCGATAAACAGGGAGTTGCAAATATCAAAACTCTTCTTAAAACTCACTTTGAAATAACTGACTTAGGTTTTTTAAGATATTTTTTAGGAATTAAAGTTGTTTATTCCCCTCGTGGGTATTTAATATCTCAATCTAAATTTGCCTTTGATATTGTTTTCAGAACGGATGATAAGAAAATTGACTCCAAAAGTTGTCATTGTTAAAATGAGAATTGATGATGAAGAGCTTCTTGATGATCCCACTCCTTACAGACAACTTATCGAAGCACTTTCCTATCTTTCCATTACTAAGCCAGATATAACATACGTTGTACACACAGTTAGTCAGTTTTAGCATGCTCCTACTTTTGTACACATGGGAGCAGTTTTGCATATTATTAGATACTTAAAGACCTCTCTCTCACGAGGCCTCTTTTTGTTTGCATTATTGTCATTAGATTTAATTCCCTACACTGATGCTGGTTGGTAAGGTGATCCTAATAATAGGCACTCAATCACAGGTTTTTGTGTTTTCCTAGGTGAGTCCTTAATTTTGTTGAAGTACAAAAAGTAACAGAAGGCCTCTCTTTCCTTCACCAAAGTTGAATATAGAGTCACGACGACCACTAGAATGGTAGTTGTTTGGTAAAGGCAATTGCTAGCTCACATGGGAACTAAAGCAACACAAGCTTCAAGAATCTGCTCTGACAACAAGAGTGAGATCTACATTGCAAGCAACCGAACATTTCATGAGCGCACCAAACATATTGAGATGGATTGTCACTATGTTAGAGAGAAATTTTTGCATGGAACTATTAATCTGTCGTATGTTACATCAGAGTATCAATTAGCAGACTTCTTCACCAAGCCTCTCGCTGCTCCCAGATTTCACTTCCTCTTAGACAAACTTTCGCTCATTGTACCGTAAGTTTGAGGGGGGAATGTTAAAATATAAAAAATGTAATATATATAATAATAATATTATTATATATATATATATATTTTTTTTCTATTTTTCTTTATTTTTTCTTTTTGTTTTCTTTATTTTTATGCATCTAGTTCACGTTGAACTAGATATATAATCTAGTCAAGTTCTTCCTTTTATACCCTTTTATGGGTTTTGCTTAAAGTGTCTTTATAGACATTCTTTTGGTGGATTCAAGTGCTTTTGTGGAAGACCACCATTTCATTACAATCATTGCAGTGTTGAGCTCAAAATACAATAGAAATAAATATTTAATTAAAAATTAGTTTGTTCAACATGCAAAGAAATATGACACAGGGAACAACAAGAATTGCCAATGAGACAACAACATCAAAGAATGCAAATAGCATGAACATTTGAAAAAATGAAATCAACAAAAGAATTTGTTATTATCTATCACGAACAATAGGTTACTGGTGATTTTTCAAGGACTAATATTATTTCCCTGCAACCTACTTTGTACAATTGTGTCTAGAGTCTGTTTTGCTTTGGTTGAGTCTTGATGTAAAGTGTCGAGTCACTTGTAACTTTCTCCGGGCCACCCATGTACTTTGGTTCAGGTAGATAAATACCTTGAAGAGTCAGCCAATAGATCTGAACTCTAATGAGCCCTCAGGCAAAGTTGTGAATGAATGCAAAGGTGAAAAACTTTCTTTTGTTCACCCTCGTTGTGATTGCTTTCGAGTGATTGCGATTTGTCTCCCTCTCTATTCTCTCTCTCTCCCTTGCACTCTCAATTATCAAAGCTTTTGCAACAGCAAGCGAATGATCGGAAGGCTTGCGTCCGTAAGGGAGGATCGTCGTGCCACGCTGGCCTATTGAAGAAGTAGGCCCGTGACAAGTAATACTAAAGCATGTTTTCAAGCTAGGGAAGGGACTCAGGAGTCAGTGTCGAGAGACACACCAACAAGCCGCGATTTATGAGCAAAACATCGTGGCACCCCGATACAACTTGCAAAGCACCAAAAGAAAGGCAGTTGCCGAAGTCGAGGAGATAGGTTCACCTCAGGGCCATGAGCAGATGGTCGCGACCGTCAACAAACTGGTGGTTGATGTGACTTCGCATGAGGAAGCAATTTCACACGCAGTAGAGTCGTTCAGAGGACTGGACAATGAGATGACTAGCCTGCGAGAGCAGGTAAACTTGCTGATGGGACAGGTTACTTCGCTGACTACAACAGTGACCGCCCTCCCTGTAAACTGAAGTTGAGGAGCTTCAGTTGAAGAACTGCACTCTGCAACGGACAATTACCCTCAATGGCGGAAGTGGCGATATGCCATTAAAGATAGATGTGTTGAGGCTAGCTAAATTCAATGGTTCCAAGGATAACAAGGCCATAAAAAACTTTTTATTCTAGGTGGAAGAGTACTTTGACATTCAAAATATATCGGCCGAAGACCTCAGGGTGAATGCGATAACAACACTACTTAACGGAGATGCTATAGCCTGGTGGAGACGGAAACGTAGAGACATGAAAAGAGGTCACTGCGTGATTGATACCTTTGAAGCCTTTAAAATTGAGCTATGAAACTACTTTATACCAAAAAATGTACAATGCCAAGCTTATCGGATGATGGCAGAACTCAAGCACACTGGAGCCTTGATAGACTACATTAAGATGTTCCAGAAGCTCATGTCAGACGTACCTAGTATGCCGGATGAAGACAGACTCAACTGGTTTATTGTGGGACTACAACCTTGGGCACAATCTGAAGTAGAAATGAGCAATCTTGAGACTTTAGAAGATGCGTATGTGACGGTCGAGCGACTAGTGGATACACAGCGCAAGTCCTTCACTCCATTAACTAAGGCTGAAAAGAAGTCGAACCACGGAAGCAAGGAGGATCGACGCGACAATAAAAGTGAGGTGTCGACCCAACACCATTCTGACAAGAGACAGAATTATAGAAAGCACAACAATAACAGCAACAAAAGGCCGATTGTGACTTGTTGGTTTTGTGGCAATAGACATATTGTTAGGCGATGTCCAAAACGCCTCGTGAGGGACGACGTGCAGGCCAATGCAGTGCAAGCAGAGAATAGTGACGTCGAGGTCGTACAACCAAAGATGAGGGTCATACAGACGATAACGCAGTTAGAAGCTACGCAGCCAAGAGCATGCCGATTAGCAAAGAACTCATGTATCTCGAAGTCATTGCGAATAGGAAGTCTACTACGACAATGGTAGACTCCAGGGCCACGCATCACTTTGTCTCACGGAAAAAAGCAGAGCGGTTGGGCTTGAAGCCTGGGCCAAAGCAGAGGACCATCAAGCCAGTGAACTCTGAGGCCAAGCAAATCCTTGGTGAAGCAAGGGATATGGCTATCCAAATTGGGAGTTGGGCCGACAAAGCCAACTTCTTAGTGGTGTCCCTAGACGACTTCCGAATGATTTTAGGCATGGAGTTTTTTCGCAGCTAGAATGTGATGATGCCGAAGTTTAACTCGATAACAATCATGGACCCAAACTTTTTACACTCGGTGTAGTGCTTTACTCTTAGAGGTAAATCTTAAATGTTATCTACTATGCAATTGAAGAAGGGTGTCAAGCGTGGAGATCGAGCATTCCTAGTCGCCATGTGCACCGAAGAAGAGAAGGTGGAAGCAGCAGTGTCGTCGACCCTTGCCCTACTATTAGCTGAGTTTCGGGGAAAGATGCCCCCAGAATTGTCGAAGCGTCTGCCGTCGAGATGCGAGGTCGACCACAAGTTAGAGTTTACCTTCGGAGCAAAGCCCCCTACCATGGTCCCTTATCGCATGGGGCCAACTGAATTGAAGGAACTGCGCAGGCAGCTTGACGAGATGTTGGAGGCAAGCATTATTCATCCTTCTAAAGCACCCTTTAGCGCCCCAGTACTTTCCAAGGTGAAGCATGATGGTTCCAAACGGCTATGTGTAGACTTCCGTGCGTTGAACAAAGTCACGGTGAAAAATAAGTACATGTTGCCACTGATAGCAGACTTGTTCGACCAACTAGGCAGTGTCCGTGTCTTTTCAAAACAAGATCCGCGATCAGGTAACTGACAAGTAAGGATTGCTGACGATAATGAGCCCAAGACGACTTGTGTCACTCGCTATGGTGCCTATGAATTCCTAGTGATGCCATTCGGGTTGACTAATACTCCGGCCACATTCACGACGTTGATGAACAAGATCTTCTACCCTTAGACAAATTCGTGACAGTCTATCTCGACGATATCGTGATCTACAGCAGCAGCATGGAGGAATATGTCGGGCACTGATGACCTTTATGTCAAGAGAGAGAAGTGTCTCTTCGGCCAGGAAGAGATCAGCTTCCTTGGCCACGTCGTGGGGCGTGGTTTGCTGCGCATGGACGGGCAAAAGATAAGAGTCATCCAGGAATGGAATTCACCGACCAAAGTGCCAGAATTGCAGTCATTCCTTGACTTGGCCAATTATTATCAGCGATTCATCAAAGGCTACTCTCTCATTGTTGCGCCTTCGACGACTTGAAGAAGGCCCTGGTGAGGGAACCAATGTTGCGATTGTCAGACCACTCCAGACTCTTTGATGTTCACACAGACGCCTCACACTTCGCCACCGAGGGAGTTATTATGCAGGAGGGTCATTTAATTGCTTATGAGAGTCGGAAGCTAAAGGATGCGAAAAGGCACAATACTGTGTCCGAGTGTGAAATGACGGCTATCGTGCACTATCTCAGGACCTAGCAACACTATCTTCTGGGTGCCCAGTTTGTCGTCAAGATGGACAACGTCGCCACGAGCTATTTCAAGACACAGAAGAAGCTAACACCCAAGCAAGCTCGATGGCAAATGTTTCTAGTTGAGTTTGACTTCGCTTTGAAGTATAAGGTGGGAAAGACCAACGTTGTTGTTGACGCCCTGAGTCTCAAGGCAGAACTAGCGGTTGTGCGGGCAGAGCCTTCCGAAGTTCACTTGGAGGGCACACTGTTGAACCGCATCCGCGAAGGAATGCAGCAGGACACAACAGCGCAACACCTTGTTTATATGACACATGCGGGAAAGACTCGGCAATTCTGGCTACGGAACAACCTCTTCGTGACTGGAGGGGGATGCGTCTTCATGCCGCGGTGAGGAAGCCTTCGTCGCGAATTGCTTAAGGAGTGCCATGATATTTTATGATCAAGTCATCCAGGTCAAAAGCAAACCTTAGCACTCCTTGAGCGTGGTTACAATTGGCTGCAAATGAGAGATGATGTGGAGGGGTATGTGCGAACGTGCCTCGTCTGCTAGTAGGACAAATGAACCAAACAAAAGACTGTCAGCCTCCTTGAGCCTCTACCTATCCCAGAACATCCTTGGAAAAGCATTTTCATGGACTTCATTGTTAGCTTGTCGAAGGTAAATGGCTTCAACTCCATCCTCGTGGTGGTGGACCGTTTCTCTAAATATGTCACCTTCATCCCAGCTTTCAAAGAGTGCCCTACAGAGAAGACAACGGAGCTGTTCGTAAAGCATATGGTGAAGCACTGGGGTGTACCAAGAAGCATTGTGAGTGATCGCAATGCTCGCTTCATGGGCAAATTATGGCGTGAAGTGTTTCAGCTACTCGACTCAGATCTGCTATTTTCAACAAGTTTTCACCCACAGACTGATGGGCAGACGGAACACATCAACGGAATATTGGAGCAATACCTCGGGCACTTTTTTAGCGCCAATCAGAAGGACTGGGTAAAACTCTTGGACGTGACACAATTCTGCTACAATCTTTAGAAGAGTGAGTCTTCAAGCCATAGCCCGTTCGAAATAGCCACGGGATAGTAGCCGCTGACCCCGCATACTCTAGCCGCGCAGGAGAAGGGAATGCCATCATTTGCCTATCAATTTGTTCGAGATTGGTATGAGTAGACCGAGCTGGCGAAGGTGTTTCTACATAAAGCGGCCAAGAGGATGAAGAAGTAGGCGGACAAACATTGACGTCCTGCTGGGTTCTATGTTTGGGACCAGGTGTTGGTGAAACTCTACCCAAACCGCACAAGCATCTTCGACTGATCAGGAAGTATGAGAGACCATTCACCATCACCAAGAAAGTGGGCAACCTAACATACAAGCTGGACCTGCCCCCAAACTTCAAGGTGCACCCGGTGTTTCACGTGTGCAACCTGAAACCGTTCTATGCGGACGAGGGAGATCCAGAACGTAGCGTGCCACAACGCGCTCCTATCCTGCAGAGGGCCTCGGCAGCACAACGAGCCGAGAAGCGTCTCAGAAAGATCTTTCGCCACAAGGTCAACTACTTGGGTGAAGCAAAGAAGTATCTGGTGCAATAGGAGGAGACAACAAAGCCGACGTGAGAGCCAGCGTTCCAGATAAAGAGCAGCTATTCGGCTGAAGTCAGGGCCTAACACGAAACAGATGGCGCCGAGGGTGGCGCATGATTTGACCGAGTCTTATTATTGTTATATATATATATATATATATATATATATATATATATATATATATTTAAAAATATATACATATAGCCATGTCCCCGTGTCCAAAATTTTTGAAATTACTCTGCACCCGTGTCGCACCCGTACCCGCACCCACACCCATGTGACATAGGTTTTGCTTTGGTTGAGTCTTGATGTAAAGTGTCAAGTTACTTGTAACTTTCTTTGGGCCACCCATATACTTTGGTTCAGGTTGATAAATACCCTGAAGGGTCAGCCCGTAGATCTGAATTGTAATGAGCCCTCGAGCAAAATTGTGAATGAATGCAAATGCGAAGAGCTTTCTTTTGTTCACCCTCATTGTGATTGCTTTCAAGTGATTGCGAGTTCTCTCCCTCTCTATTCACTCCCTCTCTATTCTCTCGCTCCCTTGCACTCTCAGTTATCAAAGCTTCCGCAACGGCAAGCGAGTGATCAGAAGGCTTGTGGTGGTAAGGGAGGACCGTCGCGCCACGCTGGCCTATTAAAGAAGTAGGCCCGTGACAAATACACTGTAATGTATAAAGAATGTGTCTGTTATCCAATGACCACACTTAGTTTTAAAACAAACAATAATTATAACTCTTGTATGTTATATTCTCAAGGACCAGCAGAAGACAGATCAATCGTTGGAAAATGACCACCAACTTATTATATAGGGGGAAAAGCAGTTCTTATGCCTTCCAATGTCTAACCAAATGACTCACCTTTTTCAACTGAAACACAGACCATTGGATTAAAATCTAGCAATGAATCACAACAAACTTCAGCAATAGACCTTCCTTTGAACTTGTCTTCATCAGGAGGGATCAAAAAGTTCACTAAGAGGTCTTTTCCAGATACCAGGCGATCGTCTATCAAAGTCAAACTGCCGATTCCAGCCAAAACAACATTCTTACAGAACTGTAGAAGAGATAATCAAATATAATGAGTATTATGGCCATGAATTTAATGTTTGAGAAACTCAAGATTCAAATAGCTGTATACAATATTCATCCAAAAAATAAAAGGAGACAAAAAAAATCAGCACATGGTTCAAAGCAACATTAAAAACCATAAAGACATAAAGAACGCCCCAGTAGCAGGATTTATTTGGAACTAGAACACAGAATCCTCTAAATTGTTATTCTTTTACCATTTGGGATCGACCTTGGTATAATTCAGAAGATTAGAGTTACTGTAGAACAAGAAAATTCATTATCCCACACAAAATATGTAAAAGCTAGCTAACTGCCCCATAGACTATGTTTAACCATCAATGAATCATGCATTAATGTTTTTTTTTTTCAAAAGACACTAAATCACATGTTGATATTAAAATGCATTACATTATAATTGATATGATTATCGTTATTATTATTATTATTATTATTGCTATTATGATGATGATGTAAGGCACATCCCATATAATGACAAAAGAGAACCATTCCCAATTGGATTGTTAATTATGGCATGCAAAAGCCAAAATTCAGGTGCTTAAGCAGGTTGTTTTCCTACTGAAAACAAAGAAGGAATACATGCAAAATATTATAGTTCGGTGGTAAAAGAAAAGGAGAAACAAGGTATGAGAGAGAGCACCATCCAAGGAAACCTCTAGTTGTCTCAATGTGTCCCATTGATGAGAAATGTAAAAAACACTCCAGTCCATATTACACTGACCCAGTGCGACAAACATCAGCAATATTTTGAAAAAATCATGGGAAATTACCTGGGCATTTTTTCAGTAAATATTGGCAGTTTTTTTCTTTGTATAAATTAATTAAAATTTGGTTTTTATTTTTAATTCAAATTTTGCCATTTTTTGGTAAAAAAAAGAAACATGCCAAAATTTACCCTACAAAACAGTTTGTCAATATGCTTCCACCTTTCTAAGCTAATCTCCGCCATTCACAGAAGCATATCCCTGATGATTCTTTCAAATACATCGACCAACACCTAAGAAACAGTATTGTGCCTCCAAATACTCTTCGATTCTCTCTTCCCCTCATAGTTAGGGTTGTCAACTGGTCGGGTTTGGTTCGGACCCAGGTGGAACCAGACCTGGCCCCGATTTTTGGGTATGGTATTGGGTCCAGACCCGGGTCTGATCGGACCCACCATAAGAGAAACCATACCCGGACCCGATAAGAACTACATGAACTAGACCCTGGCCATACTCTGTAAAATATTATTTTTTATCATTTTACATTGAAAAAACTATGGGTCTTAATCAGAACTCGGGTCGGGCCCAGGTCTGGTATAAATTTTCACAAACTATACTCGGCTCCATGTATTAATCGGACCTTCGGGTCCGGACCCGGGTCTTAATCAGGTCTTCTTATTTATCAACGTACTCGGACCCTATAGGGTTTGGTACGGGTCAGTCCGGGCAAACCCGACCTGTTGACACCCCTACTCATAGGCAGCACCAATTGATTCAGTCTTTCCAAATTCATGAAGCAACAACTTCTCAGGTGAGATTCATAATTACAACTAGTGTACATAGATTTGATTTATGTTAATAATAAATCCCTCATAATAAGAATTCACAGGCACAATCAGGAAAAGAAAAAAGGGGAAGAAAAGATAAATCAACAGAATCAAATTTCATATTGTTCACCAATCCAGTGAAATGCAGTAACAGCTTGGGAACATTTCGAATTGCGAAAAATTCAACGAATGAAACAAATGTTTGAATAAATTGCAAGAACGTTGTACCTCAACAATGGTGCCTGTTATTCCACCAACTAAAATATGAGATTTGCTTAGTCTGAATATTAAAAAAAACAAAGAAAAAAAATCAACAAAACGAATCATTTTCTTCTGTAGCGAAAAAGACCCTAAAAAAAACAAACAAATCGACCGTTCAACACTCTTTCATTAAACAATTAATCTACATGAAGGAAAACATCTCTATCAACAACAAAAAGAAACAAAGTGAATTACAGCAAAACGAAATACAGTACCTCCTCTGCGCATCCGCGCCCCATATACGTATTTGGCGGTCATATAACGCCGTCTCCTGCTCAGTTAACTCCTCCCCGTTCATCTCTCTCTGCAAATCGATCGAAACGCGTCGAAAACATAAGCGAGAATCCAGGAAACTCGTCAATTGATCCCATTTCCCATCTCGTTGATTCACCCAATTACCAAATTTTCAAAAGAGGATAAAAAAAAACGCAACGTCCAATAGGACGATCACTGGTTCAATCCAACAACCACCCTCCAACAGAAGACGCAGCCAAAACCCTAACCCTCGGTCTCTAAGAAAACCCTAAACGTGGGAAAAAAACACGATTCCCGCCAAATTAGAACGTGAAAGAGATCAAGAAAAGACACGAAAATCCGTAAAAACTCGTAGCAATTTCAACGAGGTTACCGTTTGGTTGGAGCCGCGGGAAGGGATCGGAACTCAAAAGTTTTCCGTGAGACGCCCGCTTTCTCTCTTCTCGCTCAAACCTTTTATCTTGAGATGGTGGCGTTTTCGTAAATATTTTTTGAGCGCCAATGTCTACATGAAAATACGAGAATGCCCTCAGTGCGAGTTAGAACGGGATTCAACGACTCGTACAGGGTTTTGATGAATCGATTGGGTCGGACTTGTATTCTTTACCCGACCCAACCTGAATCACTAGGTGACACCTCTTAGTCGGTTACGGTTTGGACCTACCCATTTTGGTGGAGTTCCAACCCGTTGACAACCCTATTCACAATTCACCGCATACCCGACGGTTCTAGTCTTCATACCCTTCTCATCAATTCCATCAAATACTAAGCGTGCAATATTGAGGTCGACTCATTTAAGCTCGGCTCGATCTAGTTCAAAAAAATAAAAATAAATGTGCTGAGATTGAACAAGGGTTTAAACACGGTAATAGTAAATGAGTTGAGCTTGAAAAACCGATAAAACTAGGATAAGCTTGGTAAGCCCGATTAAGCTAAACTCACATAGGTATATAAAGAAACTAGATTATATATATGTATTGTTTTTTTTCATAATATGGTTATAAAAAAGTCATATTTTAATGGGTAAGTTGTTGGTCTTTTTTTGGAATTGGCATGTGTTCAAATCTTGTTGTCTTTTCCTTTTTCAAAAGGGCTTTTGACACTGTTTTTAAAAACTTTATAAAGATTTTAAATTAAAGGTATTCAGCTTAAGCCGAGGCAAGCTTTAAACATCCAAAATTTCTTATCAAGCCTAGCCATCCTAACCTCAGCCCGTGTGCATCCCTATCCCCAACATAGCCCACTTAGATTCCGCCACAGAGAGATATTACAGCGATGAGAATGACGATGGACGGCAATGGAGAAGTGGAAGAGGAGAGGGGTAGATGAGCTTGGGTGGTGAGGGGTGGGTCCGATAAACCAGGTTAGGGTGACGAAAAATCAAACCCACGGCCTACATAATCGTCTGACTCGGAATAAGGGGATCAAGAATCGGCCTGACCGAGTCTAAGTTTAAGCTTGGTTTGGCTAAAATTATTCCTGTATTTTCTTCAAAAGTAGAGGGGTACTCTTGACATAAAAGCATAGGGATATATCCGCCAATTCCCAAAAAGAGGTCCCCAAACCCCTGCCCGCCATTTTCATCTCCCGAAGCTATAAATACCCTGAGACGAAAAACGGGAAGAAGAAGAAGATATGGAGATCGTGAGATCTCAGAGGAAGAGTTCCTCAGAAACTCCCCTCCCAACTCTCTCTTTCTACAGTTCCGCCCCGCCGTTGGAGGTCAGACTGGAAGATTTCGAGCTATTCGCGATAGATCGTCTTCGAGGTGCTCTGTTTTCTACTTTCTCTACAATTTCGTTGCTTCCGTTATTGCCGATCCGTGTAAATTAAGGTCCTATTGTTTCAATTTAAGGTTTGTTTTGCATGTCTGTCGTTGATCGTAGAGCAGGGGCCGTTTTCTAGGGATTTTGTGGCATTTTAGGTCGAGTGCATCATTCTTGAAGTTAGGCATATGTTTCTGATGCGTCCTGGAATTGTTGATGCAGTTCTTCATGGCATTTCTGATGAATTATCACGTGTAAAGAAGGCCGATGAGATGGATAATCTGGTAATTGTTAGAAAAAAATGCATTCGTTTTGATTGATTTTGATTTGCTGCTGTTCCGTGCTTACGAGAATTCGACAGACTGTTTTTCTTGTTTGTGCTTACGAGAATTCGACAGATGTTGTCCTATCATTCTCGTGGCTTTTCTTGTTTGTGCTTTATTAAGATGCAAATTTTGCGAGAATTTGTCCAAGAACCACCTACTACCTTTGATGAGATAAAGAACTAGAATCAGCCACAAGTTGAGCTGATGGCTTTGTCACGTTGATTTGTGGTAGATAAATGTGCTATGGAGGGAGCACATGCGGCATCTGAATGCTATGGAAATTGTTAACAAGGATAGCATTTCACTTTGTACTGCGACTAGTTTACTGCAGAACGTAAATATTCTTTTTAATCATTTTTGTTTACTTTGCTTTGTATATGTCACGTGGACTGTCCTCGAAGTTGCTTCAGCACTTATTTTCTTGGTTCCCTTTTGATTTCCCAGAGAGGATCTGCGCAAATGGTTTCTGTCAATGGAGACCACCCTTTTCCGCTCACGCTTTCAATTGGGAAGTGCTGAAGCTCAGGCAAGATCATTGCCAAAATGAGTAGTTGGATGATGTTTCTTTTTGCGCCCCATTGTTTGTGGCCATATCACAAGGAAGTCTTTTCATTGAATTTATAGAGAATGCTGATGAACGAATGTGACCTGCCTCTCAAGGCACTCACCAATGAAGAATTCAAGGTGCCCGACACACATTGTTTGTTTTCATCCACGTGGTTTCATTGTTACTGCATTGCATAGTATGTGACAAAAAGGAAACATGAAATATTTATAATTCCAACAGAAATTGTGATGCCTATTTGATGTTTGTATTTTGTTTTTTTCCATCTTTTCCTTTGAAGTTTGCGATTTTAATATGGACATGTTTTCTTCCGCTAAAGAGTGATGCCATAAATCCTGTTGAGTCAAGTCTCACACCCATCTCAAAGATGGATACTGTTATACATGTGTAAAATTCATGCCGCAACTGTGTATGGGACATTGGTTGTCTTGTGAACAGTTGATTTGGAGGGTTTAACTTCTGTGTGAAGCCTTTCCCTTTTTCAGTTCCTTTTTAGCAAAATTGCATTAGTAGTTTTCTGAATTACGAGAAGGGTTGTCCATTGTTATTTGTTAATAAAAAATACGGTAATATGTTGTTTTAGGAAATTTTGCTTTTCCTGTTGTTGTGTTCTTCTCATGTGAGGGGTTTGTCTGCCTTTTGCTGCTTTTATTTTCTCATGCTGTAAATGTACACTTTTATGCCTCATTTGATGCCAATGTTCATTATTGTTTCTCTGTCTTGTATATTTGTTGTAATGCCCATGTTGTTCAATGAAAGGGGTATGCATTGAGATAACAATCAAATGCTGTAAAATGGTTTTTAATCCATGAATTTGGTTGGTCAATTCAAAATTTCAAACCAAACGAAAGCCTGTAATTTGGATATTATGCATGCGAACTGTAGTTACATGTAACTGTAATGATTTCCTTGTATTAATCTTATGTTAGCTCGTTAGTGCCCTTCAGTTGGTTCCACTTAGTAGGTTGCAAAGAAAAGGGGCAAGCTAACCAATGCCTCTGGTTATATCATTTGGCAACCATTACATAGGCCAACAGATTTTCTTGGCTATATGAGATCATGAATCTAACCATCCATATGGGACAAATTTGATGTCATTCATGACAGCTCATATTCATATGCATGTGTCTGTGTGTGCGTGCATCCATGAGAGCTTGTGTATCAAGTATTTATTGTTTTATGATACTTTTTTTCCTCTCAAACTAGTCCTACCTTCCACTTTGACAGGATGTGAAGGATGAACTAGGCCAAGTTGCATGATCATTTAACCAGACTTTGCCTACTGGTATGAACATATTCTCCATAACTAATTGGTGCCCTTCATATATTAATTTTTATTTATGTTTAATTTTGATCCCAGCTCAATATTAAAGACCTTGAGTGTTTGTATTGTGTTTTTGTCCATCATTTTTATCTTTTGTTCTCAAGGAAACATTGCTTTCTGAATGCCGGAAGCAAAAAGGAAGCATAGTGTTGCATAGTCATTAATATTTTTCCCATAGTTTGTTGCATGAGGTTGTTATCTACCAGTTTTGAGAGAGTGGACGAGCTATAAATACAGGGATACAAACAGGAGCATTATGTATGCTGGATTATCTTTTACTTTTTCTTCACATTGATTTATGTAATATGGTGGGAATCTTAACTTAGGACCATGATCCTGCAGTTCACCTCCATTCTGGTACTTATCTCCATAAAATTGTGCATGGATTATCTTCTGTTGATGATGTGGGCATTAATCTGCCATAGTTACTCTAGTCCTTGAAAAGGACACTGTAATACCTAAGAATGCCATACCTTGCCAATTTGGCCTTCCTTTTAGGGTGCCATTGCTGTAATTATCAATTATATATGATAAATTGGAAGGTTTCTTGCCAATCCCCATCAACACCTAGTTTCTTGAAAAAAGAAATCAAGATGATACTTCCATTTGCATGGCTTTCTGAAAAATAAATTGATTAGTAAGGGCCTGGCCAACTAACTCTAACTACACGTTGATCCTTGCTGATGGTGTTTTTTATACCTTGAAGTTAATCTATCTGATACCTTGCAAGACTGAACTGATTGATTGAGTCAGCCAACTCAAAGACTAAATGTGTGTATTATAACTAAATTATCTCCAACCTTGCCTCCAGATTTTCCAACACTTGAAAGAATTGTGTCCCAAGCCTGCTCTGGGTCAAATTCATTAACACCATGTTTCTCTCTCTTTCTATATGTGCATTGTGATAAATAGGTAATAAGTGCATTCAACATGTTTTTTCTCTTTCCATTGCTAATTTCATGTCTAGGATCTAGATGCCAGTGTGCAACATGTGATTGAGATTTGTTTTATGTTAGTAGGGCCAATTAAATTTCTTTGCTGTGATCAAGTACTGTGGCCTATGTCACCTGGGTACGGGTACAGAGGGTACGACAGAGCAATTCCAAAAGATGTGGGTATGGGGACACGGCTATATATAAAATATATATTACATACTGAAAATATAAAGTTATAAACCGAAAATATAATTATAAATTAAATACAAACTTGTATGTACGGAGGGTAAAATGGCATGTCCAGGTGTCGACACATGTCGACACGGGGACATGCATGTCAACACATGTCGACATGGGTACGGAGGATAAAATGGAGTGTCCAGGTACCATAGACTGTGGCGATTCAAACAAGCTTTATCTTTATGCTTGACACTGAAAATGTGTGATATGAGTATCCTGATCTTATTTCATGTTAATGTTCTAGACTTCTAGTTTGATTAATAACTGTATCATTATTATGTTGATCTATTATGTACATTGATCATTTTACACCAATCTTCAGTGCTTCTCATCTGACCTCCGTGTTAGTACCATTTTTTCCCTTTTTTGTTAATTATTTAGCATTTATTTCCTTGGATGTTTATTTCGCATTGTTGAATGTCTTTCTGTAAGTATTTCCAATGGAAGCAGCAATGAATTGGCTGTGTCGAATACAACATCTTTCTTTGGGTTGACAAACTTCGGACACATACTTTTTTTCCTAATATCCAGTCCATTTATTTAACCCATTTTTTTGTGCGTCTTACTTTGCACTCTTTAATATTATTGTTTGGTCATCAGTAACAGTTGAAAATAATTTCTATATATTGTCTATCTCTATTTTGACAATTTTTTCCATTACTTTTATTTGCAGCTGACAGCTTCTTTTTCAAGGTTTGCTTCTCTTTGCAATGCATAATCGTGGAACTCTGATTTGTATACAACAGTACGGTTTTGTTCAGCTGTCTCCAATTGGAAGATTCAAATATATTTATAAAAGTTTCCATTTGAGGAAGTTCCTGAGCTAGTTGCAGGCCATTCAGTATATCTGCATCGAGGTTATGCTTATGATGCTATGAATCAGGTACGAAAAGTTTAATTGCTTGTCATTTTTCATGTCAACTGCTTCATCATAATATGGATTATCTCATAATTTTCCTTTGTGCTTGATATATTGTATTTTTACATATTATTTGTGGCTTTTGAACTTAGGTGGTCTCACTTGTTGCCAATCAGTTTTGTCGCCATCTGTCCGAGGCACTTGTTTTATTTTAACCAACAGGTTAAGCTCTTAGCTTGGAACTGCAAATAGCATTTACGAACCTTTTAGAAAGTTGGTGCATGCAAGAGTTGTTTTTAGGGGCTAAAATTGGGTACCTGTGGGAGTTTTTGTCTTATTAGTTTTCCAATTGAATGTTTCTGTCTTCTGTTTAAAGCTGGAACGTTGATTTGGTGGTTTCTAGGACAAGACTTATTAATTCATCCATCTCTTGATTTGGTGCTGCACAGTAATTTGTTGTTTGTTTCTTCTCAAAATCACTCTTCCTACCCATGCCAAATGACTTTGTGTTAAGGTATATGTATTGTTGGGTATGTATTTTCATACCAAAGTATACCTAGGTTTACTTGGTATATCCTCTTGTATATCCTTTTTCCCTTTGTATATATCTTTTGAATTTCCTTTTGTATTCTAGGTATGTCTTTGATATATCTATTAAATGTTTGATCATTAGCCTAGGTATTGTATAGATTGAGTATACTTAGTGTACACCATTAGGGATATAATAGGAATTTTACTTTATTTATTTCTTAGTCATTTTTTAAATGATTGTTTTTTGTTTTTGTATTTTGTTGGTCAAAATATGTTGACCAATCTAGCCGTTGGGCTAGTCCCTCCTTTTTCTCCCTCTTCCTCTCTTATATATATTGGTGAGTGTGTGCTTTATAAAAGAGAGAGAGTGATGGGCAGTTTTAGGTGTGTATGAGTGTGTTTGTAGTGAGGTTTTTCTTGTATGTTTTTGTGTTTACTTCATATCAATAAAATATTTTATTTTATATCTTGTTTCTTCTCTTGTATTTTCATGGCCTATTGTATCTAGCCAAATGTTTTTTTATAATGAATTTGGATTTTATCTATGTTGTTATTTTTAGTTTCTCGTGTCTCGGGTTTCGTGCCATTTCATAACATGGTATGAGAGCCAAGAATAATCATCTTGGAATTTGGCTTTTGGTGGTGGATTTGAGACCCTTTGCTCGAGTACGTGCTTCGTGAGGAATCTTGATCGAGGTATGGCTTGGATTCAAGGAAATCTTAATCCGATATGTATTTAAAAACTCTATATGTATTTAATTTTGCTTATGTTGCCTATCTCATGCATTATGTACATGAAAGTATTTGTTCATGGATTTTTAAGAAATTTATTGAAAATTGTTTGTAATTTTTTATGATATTCTTTGATTCTTGATTGATTATGAGTGCATATTTGAGCTTGTTGAAATAATCTTTATATATGATTTCTTGTTTTTTCTAAGATTTCAAAAATGTAGTGTTTTTTGTCCTAACCTTGGACTTAATTGAACTCATATTAGTATTGTTTTTCAATCTTGTTAAATATTTTAATATGATTTGAAATATTTATTTTAATACCCTATGAAAATGAACCAATATGAGAATTTTGTTGGGGCGTTCCCTACTGAGCGACGCGTTGTACTCTCTAGGCCCAGAGGCAGTGATAAATGGGCAAGGGTTGCTAGGTCGTCGCCCAGAAGCGACGCGTCACACCGGCGCCCGGGTGTGGTGTCAAATAGGCAAGGGTTCTCTCACTTTGTTGGACGGGTGGGGGTAAAGAAGTTAGTCCAAGACCATAAAATTAGGTTAGCCACTTGGAACATAGGGTCTTTAACTGGTAAGTTGGTAGAGTTAGTAGATGTTATGTGTAGGAGAAAGATTGATATTTTATGTCTACAAGAGACCAAACGGGTAGGTGAGAAAGCAAAAGTGATAGAACCTTGGGGATATAAGATTTGGTATACAGGAATAAATAGGAATAGGAATGGAGTAGGGATTGTTATGAGTCGTCAGTTTATAGATAATGTAGTTGAGGTCCGTAGGAAGGGTGATAGAATTTTACTTATTAAATTAGTATTAGGTACGGATATTATTAATATTATTAGTGTTTATGCACCTCAAGTAGGTTTAGATGATTCCATTAAGCATCAATTTTGGGAAGATTTAGATGGAGTAGTACAAGGGATATCTTATGGAGAAAAGCTTTTCATCGGCGGTGACCTTAATGGACATGTAGGCATTAGTAGGGATGGATTTGAGTGTATCCATGGAGGTTATGGTATAGGAGAAAGAAATGAAAGTGGAGAAAGGATTTTAGATTTTTGTTTGTCCTATGATATGATCTTAACAAACACTTGGTTTAGGAAGAGGGAGTCTCACATAGTAACATTTAAAAGTGGGGTTAATACGAGTCAGATAGATTTTTTCCTACTTAGAAAGAGAGATAGGGGTTGTTGCATCGATTGTAAGGTTATACCGGGAGAAAGTGTAGCTACACAACATAGAGTCTTAATTTTAGATCTTAGAATTAGACAATGCCTCAAAAGGGATAGACATAGGATAGATCCTAGAATTAAGTGGTGGGCACTGAAAGGAGCTAAACAAGGAATGTTTGTAGAGCAGGTAGTTAAGGAAGCTGATTGGTGTCTCGAGGAGGATTCAGAATCAATGTGGAATAAGATAGCGGGTGGCATGAGAAAAGTGGCTAAGGAGGTATTGGGTGAGTCTAAAGGCGGTGCACCACTAGGTAAGGATACATCATGGTGGAACGAGGATGTCAAATTAGCTACTAAGGTTAAAAGAGAGTGTTATAGAAATCTAAGTAAGAGTCGTGATAATGAGAATTTGGAGAAGTATATGATAGCAAAGAAGGAAGCTAAGAAAGTAGTTCGAAACGCGAGGGCTAAGGTATATAAGGAGGTTTATGACAAGTTGGATACCAAAGAAGGCGAGAAGGATATTTATAGGCTTGCAAAGATGAGAGATAGGAAATCGAGAGATTTGGGTATGGTTAGATGTATCAAAGATGAAACACAAAGGGTTTTAGTCAAAGATGAGGAGATTAAGGAGAGATGGAAAGATTATTTTGATAAGCTATTTAATGATAGTCATGCTCAAGATCTTGGAGACTTCTCCATTCCTTTTCATGAGATAAATCGTGACTTCATGCGCAAGATTCAAAAGAAAGAAATTGCAGAGGCTTTGAAGAAAATGAAATCAAGAAGGGCAGTTGGCCCAGATGGTATACCTATCGAGGCTTGGAAATGCTTGGGAGAAAAAGGTTTAGAATGGTTGACAAATCTTTTTAACTTGATTTGGCGAACAAATAAGATGCCTAATGAGTGGAGGAAGAGTACTTTGGTGCCTTTATATAAGAATAAGGGTGATATACAAGATTGCACAAACTATCGTGGTATAAAACTCATGAGTCATACTATGAAACTTTGGGAGAGGATGATTGAGTCTAGGTTGAGGAAGGTTGTCATGATATCGGAGAATCAATTTGGTTTTATGCCTGGAAGATCAACTATGAAAGCTATACATCTTCTTAGACAACTTATTGAAAGATATAGAGAGAGGAACAAAGATTTGCATATGGTTTTTATTGATTTAGAGAAGACATACGATAGAGTACCTAGGGACGTTCTCTGGTGGATAATGATGAAAAAAGGTGTTTATCTCAAGTACATTAGTATAATTAAAGATATGTATGAAGGAGTAGTAACCAATGTCCGAACTTGTGGAGGGGTGACAACCAATTTTCCGATAACGGTTGGGTTACATCAAGGATCTGCTTTAAGCCCTTTCCTATTTGTGATAGTGATGGATGAGCTTACGAGATCAATTCAAGAAAATGTACCGTGGTGTATGTTGTTTGCTGATGATATTGTTTTGATTGATGAGTCTAGAGCTGAGGTTAATGCTAAGTTAGAATTATGGAGACAGATATTGGAAGCTAGAGGTTTTAAGTTGAATAAGAGTACGACTGAATATATGGAATGTCGGTTTAGTAAGCAACGAAGTAGTGATGGGAGTGTAGTGAAGCTTGGTGAGCAAGAAATACCGGTGAATGATTATTTCAAATATTTGGGATCCATCATTCAAAAGTATGGAGAAATTGATGGAGATGTAAATCATAGGATAAAGGTTGGGTGGATGAAATGGAAAAGTGCAACTGGAGTGCTGTGCGATCGTAAAATGCCATTGTGGTTGAAGGGAAAGTTTTATAGGACGACTATTAGACCCGCTTTACTATATGGTACGGAATGTTGGGCTGCCAAGAGACATCATATTCAAAAAATGAGTGTAGCTGAGATGCGGATGCTTAGATGGATGTGTGGAAATACAATAAAAGATAAGATTCGGAATGAGGAGATACGTAAGAAGGTAGGTGTTGCACCCATTGAAAATAAGATGCGAGAGAATCGTTTACGGTGGTTTGGACATATTCGGCGAAGGCCTAATGATGCTCCAGTTAGAAGGTTGGAGAAATGGGAAAATATATTAGTTAAAAGAGGTCGGGTAGGCCTAGGAAGACTTGGATGGAGATGATAGGAAAGGATATGAATGCTTTGAACCTCACCGAGGACATGGCATTGGATAGAAATGATTCTAGGAAAAGGATTCATGTGGAAGACCCAAAATGAATTTCTTTTTTTGGTTCATATCGCTGACCCCAATTGTTTTGGGATGAAGGCGTAGTTGTTGTTGTTGTTGTTGTTGTTGTATAATGGTTTTGTGTGTTATTCAGATGTGTGATCTTATGAGATCTTGCTTAACTTGTGTTTGAATTTTCTTTGATACACTCTTTTGTGAAATCTAGATACTTTATTTGTGTATTTGAGAAATATTAAGGTTATATGTGGTTGTTTCTTTGTGATCATGAGTATCTTGTTATTTTGGGAAATTTAAGTTTGTATACATGATTTTTCTTTATTGATATATGATCTTTGTGCACTTGTGATTGTCTTATATTTTACATACACATTAATGAATGATTTTGTTTATTCATGCATGAGGTTTTAAGCATTTTTTCTTCATGCATGACTTGATTTTTATGAGAATTATGCACTCATCTTTGTGTTATGAAAGATGCCAAAGCTGCATTAGCATTGCACCTATTAGAACAATTAAACTGCATACATTCTTATTACATGAGTGTATGTTTTGAAAATGGTGTGGAGAAAACATGAAATGGAGAAGCATAGAAGCAATGTCAATGCAACATGAAGCTAGGTCAGTGTCACTAGCTGCTATGAACATGCTAGATACATTCTTCAAGCAAGCCTCAAGCATTAACTAACAATCGTGTGGTCTTAAATTTGGAGGCTACTTTGTAATGATTGCATGATTGTCCTTGTTAATGTACATGTATATGACTACATTTACATCATATATATGTATATATATATTATATTTAGGATATACATGTAATAGGTTATGCCCATTAGGGGCAAAGTTGGCAAACTCATGACTCGGATCCGGATCGCTTGGCCCTTGACTCGCGAGTCAGTGGGTTGATTGGGTAATTCGGACGAGTTAGGACATGAATTTTTTAGTGTTAAGACATGAAAAAAATCAAACTCCAATCTGTATAATCACTAAGTTCAGCACATGACATCAATGACTAAGCTATATAAGTATTCAACTATACATAATTGCTGATATGTATGATTTAAAAATTTATGATTCTTTATAAAATTATCTTTTTATAAGCATTATGCATTAAAACCATGAAATGCATGACAAAAGACACATAAGTGACATGTGGATCGATGGTCCTGGATCGATGACCCAGTTGGGGTCCTATCTGGGTCGACTCAGGCGATTCACGAGTCAACTCGCCAGGTTTGCCAACTATGATTAGGGTCATTTTAGTCATTTCATAATTGTAATAGGGTCTGCGCATTAGAGGCAGTTCTGTAAAGCTTCTTTTTTTACTTATAATTTTTTTTATTTTCTAGCTGTTGGGACTAGCCCAACTGCTAGTTGGCCTGGCCTTGCTTCTCCTTTTTGGCTCTATATATAGGGGATCTTCCCCATTGTTTATACATGTTTTCTCAAGCATATTTGTGATCAATAAGATATATATTTTTTATATTGTGTAGCTTTTGTGTAATTCCTTGTGACTTGTGAGTTTGTATTTTACCTATAAGAGGCTCTTTGTATTTGTGCATTCTTATGTGTTCTTGTTGCCCTTAGAGGCACTCTTTTTATACTCTTTTTTGTTTCATTACATTCCTCAACCTCACGGCCACAAGCATCTGTAATCATCTGTGTCTAAGTGATTTGTTTTTTGCAGCTTGCAATGTTAGGGGTCGGATATCTGGCATAACATGGACTAGATTGTCACATCACTAATATGGCTGAAAAGTATTCATAAATCGACATATACTTGTTTCAAATGCCAAATGTGTGTTAGAAAATGAGTTGGAATACATTGGGTTCAATAATGAACCCATACTTGTGCACGTGAAGTGCAAATATACCCATTAAAGGGAAACAACACAAGCACATAATGTGCTAACCCATAAAAAGGGAAAAATATGACATAAAGTCATAAGTTGCATATCATTGAAGAAATAATGGACAAGGGGTAAAAACCCCATTACAATGGAGCATAAGCTCCCTCAAGGATAAGAAAATACAAAGGGGGAGACCCCTATTTATAACACAAGAAAGGAGCCACTTAGGGGGCTCCCAAAGGAGTCGTTGGGAGCCCCCAACGGTCACATTTGTGACCGTTGGGGGCTCCCCAACGACTCTTTGGGGAGCCATTCTAGGTTGCGCAAACCACGAAAAAGGAAAAAAATAAAAAATAAAATAAAATTACAAACATATTCCAAATGGAATATGCGTAAAACTGGAAATGTCTAAACTACCCCTATGCCTATAAATAGAGAAATATATATTTTATATATATAATTAGGATAATACATATCATATATACCATATATGAATATGTATTATACTTTATATATATAAAATATATATAATATTACAAATGTTGAATGATACATTTTAACACCCCCCCTCAAGCTTTGCGTGGGGGAACGAAAAGGTTGAAGACGGCAAGAAGAAGAATCTCAAAGCTTCAAGAGCCTTCAGAACGAATGTCATTGTAAATATCTTCCTCCAATGTCTTTATCGATGAGCACCTTCTATCCAAGGGACTTCCTTTTCTCTTATCTTCAAGATCCTGAGAAAAGAAACCAACAAAGAACAAGTAAAAAATACCTTTGCACTTTACTTAAAAAGGAACATTCCTAACAAGGTGCAAAATTTATGTATAATATGATAATTACTTTAGCATGAAACGAAAAATTTAGAAAACCAAAGTTTCTAAATCATACATTATGTTAAAACAAAAAAATGAGCGGAAGCACATTATGCAAAAATAAATTGCAAGAATGCATAATGCATTCATAAGGTCCAACATTGGACAAATATAACCCCATAATGAGGAATAACAAAAAGATCCACGAAGGGATACCACAAGAAGCCTACGAAGAGGCATAAAATACATATGCTTTATTGAATGAGGGCCCAAAAAGGCCATAAAGAGCATATACTTATCATGAAATGAATTAATACTCAAAGAACTCATTAATGAACATGCTTCAAATATGTAATGAAGTGACAAGCAAGAGAAACAAAGTCTCCAAGCATACTTTAGGCAAAATAAACCCAAGAGTTCACAAGGTTTTAAAATCATTTATGAAAGACATACTTAATACACATTTTGCATATAAGGGTGGAAAAAACCATAAGCACTTAATATATAGATTAAATGCTAAGAAACCAACATGACATGCATATCAAAAATATGATTTGCTTGAAAAACACAAGTTATGAATGAAATTTTGCAAATTTCAACAATAGTTTATCCATTACAAACATCTTCCTCATTAGTCCTTCAAAACCCATAAATCAAGTGTATAAGCTACTAGATCAAGAATATAAAGCCATTAAAGGCCAAAGACACACACAAAGGTGTGTAAAAGAACCTCTTGTCTACATATAATAATACTTGAAATAAGTGCATCTACGACAAGAACAAGAAAATACATGCCAACATGGACTAAAAAGTATCTCTTGTCTACGTAAAAAATACACTTAAAACCAAGTATGTTCAGCTACTAGAACAAGAGTAATAAGCCAACCATGGGCTTAACACATAATACATCTTTTGTCTACATATGATAGCACTTGAAATGAGTGAAATAAGCCAACCATGAGCATACATCTTAAGCGACTAGAACAAGGACACAAACGCCAACATAGGCTAAAAATCACACACCATGGTGTGAATCAACGTGCCTTGTCTACATATAAAAACACTCAAGACAAGTGTGTTCAGCTACTAGACCAAGAGAGCAAAAGCCAACAAAGGGCTAAAAACACACGAAGGTGTAATAAAATTCTTGTCTACATATGATGACACTTAGATAATGGGCATAAAAGGAAAAGACTTTTGAGGCAATAAACTTGTAATGAAAATAATACCTCGAATAAAACAATACTCCTTTTAAAATGAATTCTCATAACAATAACATGCATGTAAAAAATATCTTCAACAAGATACTATAATCGATAAAATAAAATTCTTGAGAACAAATGTGTGAACATACACACACCAAGAACACTTAGAATGTGCAAAATCACAAGAACACATATGCACAACGAGCACCACATACGGAATCACAAATGTGCAAATGCACTCATAAGATTCATAAACAAATAAAAGGTTGGGCTATAATCCCAAAACATCTTGATTTTAAAAGTACCTTAAAACATTTAAGGTTTCAAATACCATATGTCCATCACATTTACTTAGAAGCATCCATAATATCAATGGCACAAGAACAAACTAGTGACACACTCATATATCAAATCATTCTAGAGTCCCAAGGTGCCCATAACTCACCTCAACCACCATCTATAATATGGTAAGTGGACAATCTAAAAAGACATAACAACGAGTGTCACACTCATAATTAAAGATCATATACCAAATCATTCTAGAGTCCCAAGGTGCCCATAACTCACCTCAACCACCATCTATAATATGGCAATTTGGACAATCTAAAATGATATAACACGAGGTGCCCATAACTCACCTCAACAAACATCTCTAATAAAACAATAATAAGGCCAAAACAATGATGCATTAAATAACATGTGATGGACAAACATAAATGCCACAAGAAGGGCAATAAACACATAAGGAATCATTTTCCAAATAAATTTTTTTTTTTACAAAGAGGACCGATTAACAAATTGAATCAAAGGTCCAATATAATCCATCAAAACAATTTTGCATAACCACAAATTATGCTTAATCTTCAAAAGAAGTCTTGTACACCAAAAAGGCTTATTATGCAACAAACATAACATGAAATATTAAGCAACATCATGTGTACGAACCGATTTGGAACAAACAAGCCTTAACTATGAAAGATATAAGGTGCAATTAAGCGGTGAAGTTGGTGAAGTTCGAAAATAACAAACTTAGGCCAATATAGGCATTCATAAAGATGGTGAAGTTCAAAAAACTTATGAAATCTACTATTGCAACTTAAAAATGATACTCATAAACAATCATGAGATCTACATAAAAGAGTATATACTCACAAGAAGATTATAAGGACCGAAAGGCTCCTTAAGGAGAGCTTAAACACAAATAAAACTCCCAACGAAGGGGAAAACTCCATTAAAGTGGAAGAAATCCCAACAAAATAGATTCATTAACAAAACCTTATGATAAAATAAGATTGTACTATGGCATAAATAAAAATTAAACATTTATTGAGGGAAAAATTAAAAAACTCTTAGTTTTATCAAAAAACATGACTTAATAGATTCTTACCTACTCCTAATGAAATAAGTACGCAATAAACATTAGGGAAGACCATAACTTTTATAATGAAAATATGCCGAAAAGCAAGGAGTGCATTAAGCACTTACAACATTCACTAATGAACAAACAAAAGGGCAAACACCCAAACCCACAAGAGACAATACAACATAAAAATATAAATATCTCTTATTGAAAAGAGAGAGAGCTCTCTAAATGTTGAAAACATCCTTAAGAGTGTAAAGATGAAAAGAAAATCACCATATTCCATAAGACCATTTTAAAACTTAATTCAACCGGTATTATATATAAAAAAAAACTTTCTTAATTAAATGTTGCTCATATAAAACGGACACATTGGGTAAGAGAACATAATATGGAATTTTTCATATATGACAAACAATTTTCAAAAAAGCTACATTTAACAAACATTTTAATCTTAACATACCTTTCTTTAAAGACTAAACATTCATATAAAGGTATTCTCATAAACAAGGTTAGGTTTAAAAAGTAGATTCAAAGTTCCAAAGGGCATAATTTTTTACCGACCGATTAAATCAAGTTTTGAGCAATCATATATCTAATTTTTCGCAAAACAAGTTATCATTTAAAAATTTTCAAAGAAAAACATACGAAAAAGATTCAATGGAGTAGCAAGTAACTCAAATTTTTATAAAAGGACTTAATGACAAAGAGCACACATAAAAAACAAAGAACATATTAAATTCTTCATACAATACATCAAAGAAATAGAATGCATACCGAATAACTATAAGAAAAACAATAGAGAGAAATGAATACTTCACCATTTTTCTTTAAAATTCTTGAACACCACGCTTCCCGATGCACCAAAGAGCAACTCGATCTCAACCGGGCTTTGATATCATGTTAGAAAATGAGTTGGAATACATTGGGTTCAATAATGAACCCATACTTGTGCACGTGAAGTGCAAATATACCCATTAAAGGGAAACAACACAAGCACATAATGTGCTAACCCATAAAAAGGGAAAAATATGACATAAAGTCATAAGTTGCATATCATTGAAGAAATAATGGACAAGGGGTAAAAACCCCATTACAATGGAGCATAAGCTCCCTCAAGGATAAGAAAATACAAAGGGGGAGACCCCTATTTATAACACAAGAAAGGAGCCACTTAGGGGGCTCCCAAAGGAGTCGTTGGGAGCCCCCAACGGTCACATTTGTGACCGTTGGGGGCTCCCCAACGACTCTTTGGGGAGCCATTCTAGGTTGCGCAAACCACGAAAAAGGAAAAAAATAAAAAATAAAATAAAATTACAAACATATTCCAAATGGAATATGCGTAAAACTGGAAATGTCTAAACTACCCCTATGCCTATAAATAGAGAAATATATATTTTATATATATAATTAGGATAATACATATCATATATACCATATATGAATATGTATTATACTTTATATATATAAAATATATATAATATTACAAATGTTGAATGATACATTTTAACAATGTGCTCTTCCAAATGTTATGTATGGCTAATCTTGACTTCCAGTATGTGTTGGCTATGAAGCTGATTGACACTAGTTAATTGGTTACCTTGTGAAATGACTTGCCAAAATCTTGGCAGTGTACTTCTCCAAAGTCCAACGGTAGTGCATGTTCTTTCAGGTTGAATTTGAAAGGTCTATCTTTGAAGAGTAAATTTTCAGTATATTTAGTCAACTGATACGGTAGTCTAGGTGCTGAGACTGGCCACAACACTGCCTAAATTGGAACTTCTAGAGAAAAAAATAACTAAAGAACGTTGAATAAAGCAGCGGAGTTTATTGATTTACGTACTACCTAATATAAAATTTAATGCCACTTCATCTTAATACTCAAGAAAGAGAAATTGTCATGGACGACAATGTAGTAAAATGCCTCTATGTATGTAGATATCCTGCAACTGTGACCCTCAGGGATATATACCAAAGGTTGATAGGGATAGGAATGCCTGTATTACAAAATAATATTAAAGATGCAAAATGCTTTGCATACAATAGCTAAATTGAGTTATAAGTGTTCACAGTCTAAAATTATGTGGCAAACATTTGATCAACACTTGTTACTATCAAATTTTAGTATTCCATGGATAATATTATGGCGTGAAGTGTTAAGATATATGTAGCATTTTCCTATGTTGTATTTGTCTTGTACATACCAAAGTACACCAAAGTGTACTTTAGGTATTTTCTTTCTTTTTTTATTTGTTCTTGTAGATTTAATTTAAGTTGTATTTGAAGAATACTTTAGGTATACCTTTTATATATTTTAGGATATATATACTCTAAGTATACTTATTAGATTACTAATTATACTTTAGGTTTGATTATGTTTTTCGGTCATTGGCTAAATATTTTATTTTTGTATTTTTTTCCTTTTTTCTTTTTTTTTGGTCACTTTTTGAATGACCAACTAGTTGTTGGGCTTGGAACGGCTAGACATATAGTGTGTCTTTGAGTGTTTTGTAGTGAGGTTTACTTGAATTTTTTGTTTATTTTGTTATTATTAAAAATTATTTATTTTATTTATTGGTATTCTTGTGAATATATAAATATGTTATTTCCTTTTTTGGTTAAATAAATTATGTTTGTGCTTTAGTTTCTTTTTCCAAAAAATGTGCTTATGGGAACATGGTTAAATATATACTAAAAAATATATATTATATATCTAAAATATATATTACATATAATCTAAAATACATCTTATATACTATGTCACATGGGTGCGGGTGCGGGTGCGGGGATGCGGCACTTCCAAAAAACCCAGGTGCGGGGGTGCAGCAGGGGCAAAAATGTAAATATATATATATATAATATATATATATATATGGCCGCAACCCCGCACCCATGTGACATAGACGGGGACCCACGTGGCCCTCTTGTTCACCCGTGCAGGGGGAACCCCCAGACCCGCCCCCCCCCCCTTCTATATATATATATATATATATATATATATATATATATATATATATATATATATATATATACACACACACCTTCGGATCTTATTTTAAAAACCCGTCTCTGGAAATAAAGTGTGATTCGGATTGGAGTTCCAATCAAAGCCAATCTGTTTGTGTCCCTAATCTGATCTGACCTGTTCACGCCCCCTCTAAAAAGTTAACTGGATCTGGATTTGAACCTCTCCCTAACTAGTTCTGAAATTTCGGTTATATTGTATCCAATTTATGTTTGGTAATCACCACGCATAACTGATTCCGATCCACTTATATCCCCAAAGCCTTGGAGACAACCAGATATCCTCAAGCCAAATTCGAATTCAAGAACTGAGACCCAATCTTATGGTCCAGACATCACTTTAAAGTTTGGACTCAAAACTCAAGTATATCCAATCAGAAGCGACGGATTGAACTGGTTAGATCTTACCTGATTGTTATAGACCCATGCGTTGGTGGAGGCCAAGATATGAACCCCAACCCAAATTTGAAACTAGTGTAGATCTTAACCAATTGCTACCCAACTGATACGGACTTGAGCATTTATTTCCTAATTCAATTCATACCGGAACCGGTAAAGACCCAACCCACTAAACCCCGACCTGACACACAATACGAGTCTGAAATTATTTTCATATCCAGAACCGAAAACTGAAGTCGTTTTTATCATTTGGGTTTTTTGTCTTGTCTGATCTGACCCATTTTCACCCTGATCGTAGAAAAAATAGGAAGCAGATCAGGTGATGCTGAACATGAGCGTTTTTGCTCATGTCGACATCGTGGCCATCTGTTTGCATTTTGGATGAATGCCACGTGGTTTTGTTGAGTTTTGAGCTTTTTAAAATGCAAATCGGATGGCCAGCGTGAGCAAAAACGCTCATGTTCAGCATGACCTGATGTGCTTCCGAAAAAATATGGTGTTTTCACTTTTTTATTTTTATTTTTGTTTTTTTATTTCCTTGCAAATTCAAATATTCCAAGGGATTCTGCCATGGAAAACTCTGCCCACCATGGACGCAAATCCTTCTTCAGAAACCCTACACGCCGACGATGCTAGAAAATCGTCGACGGAATCCGAAAATACGATCATCCTTGGTAGCGTCCCCGGTACGGAGGCGGTCGGAGAAAGTGCCGAGGTGTTGGGGAGAGGGATCTCGTCGATGCTGGAAACCCTAATTAGGGTTTTCGAAGATCGGTCGGAGAGGGTGGGGCGAAGCCAAGATCAGCTGTCTATGAGCATCGATAGGCTCACTCAAGGTATTTTTCTGTTTTCGATCCTTCTCCTTTTCTTTGGCGTGTTTTTGTCCGACCCCATTCCTGTTTTGTTTCGCTTTTTGAGATTTCCCTTTACTCGGGTTTATGCGATTGAGGGTTTTTCTGCGATTTGGTTCCACAATTTAGGGTTTTGAATTTCTTTGCTCAATTTTCAAAAAATGGGAAAAATGAACTAAAATGACCTTGGGTGCGTTGACCGCACCCAGGGTTGGGTTGACCGCACCGGGTGCCGCACCCGCACCCACGTCGTGTTGCGTCGACGCAGGTGCAGCACCTGTCTGTCCGAATCCCTGTGACATAGCTTATATATCTAAAATATATACTGAAAATATCTATTATATATCTAAAATATATATTATATATTGAAAATATATATTATATATTGAAAATATATATTATATATTGAAAATATATAATATAATATAGGACACGGCATTTGCCGTCTCCAGGTACCAGTACCCGTGCCGACATGGGTACGGCATCCTAAGTGCCGTGTCCCGGTTACATAGCTTGTGACTTTTTCATGTCTGATGAAGTGAAGTCACTCTTTAATTTAACTTTTGACTTGGTCTTTAGCAGCTTTTGTTATATTTCTTCACTATCTTTCTTAAAGAGATGTAAAAAATCCTTCCTTTCATGTGAAGTTCTATCAATGTGCTTCTCTATGCCAAAAAAATGCCAGCCTGTTTATTATCAATTCAATTTGAAACAAGATCTTTTCCAATTTGCTGACCATTGTAGTGCTTGGAACATCATATCATCTTACTGATTCTTTTGATTCTCAGAGAAAATTTTCTTCATGCATAGATGTGCTGATTGTCCTTATTATTAGCTAAGAGGTTTGATTTTGCTCCCTCTGCACATATTTGAGGATTGCTTGTGGTCTAGGGGCATCAAAAGCTATAAATAACTGGTTGACAAGTTTTCTTTTTTGATCTTGAGACAAATTTATTGCATTCTTTATACTGTCTAATACCAAAATATTACAATGGTTTAGGTTGTTGGATTGAAGTTGGATGATGCTCTGGCATTTTGGAGGGCTGAATTCTCTAAAAAGGTGAGTTATGCATGATGTCTTGTTCTTTATTATTTGATGCATATGGAAATACAGCTTTCTTCATTTCTCTCTCTCTCTCAAATACGCACACACATGAACACACAAAAAGCTCCCACACTGACAAAAAACACACAGATATGAAGTTGTGGAAAGGCAAGTGCTTTATGTTTGATGCATTTAGATTATCCTGAGTGGCACTTAACCAATGTAATGGTTGTTAACCTCTCAACTAGGTTGGATCTGAAAGGTTCGAGAAAGAATATGCTTACAATATATGCCATAACTATGGGAAAGAAGGAAAAAGAACGGTAACATACACCGAATTCAAACTTTCTCTTAGTGGTTAGTTCAGGACTACATACCATATTCTTGTCAAAGGATCATTACATCGACTCCTGGTGTTGGTGATCATCATGGTTGTCCATATCGCCATTTCAGGTACCTTTTCCTGCTTTACACACACACACACACACATATATATATATATAGCGTAGGTGCTTGAACATTAGGTGCTTGTGATATGTGCTTGATGGGTTTTTTCATTTTATTTTTAAATTCTGACCATACAGATGTGATCTATGTATGTAATTTTATAGGGATCAGCTCTTGAAGTGTTCGATTCCGACACAGGTGGGTTTTTATAAGGTTTGAAAAATAAATGGTCCAAAATCTTTGTAAAATTTTTAGGCTCCAAATATCATTTTTTTCATCAAAAACACATGATCCAGGTGTGGATTCCTCGTGTCGGAACTGGAAAAAAATGTCGAAAGAGCAGAAAAACCCATCAAACACGTATCACAAGCACCTACGCTCTACTCTCTTTATATATATGGGTTAATCTAACATTAAACTAGTATTTAACATTAGATGAATTCAACCATATTAAAATGACTAGAAAATGCGTGGCTAACTTTTTGGGCGTTATAGGTCTTTTGAACTTGGAGGAAATTGAAAAGTCACCTTTTTCAAAAGAGTAACTTTATGAATCTATCAAGCTTACCTTTTTTACCTCAAAAAGTAACCATACATTTTCAAAATGCCACACTTTTAAAGATATTTTAGTCATTTTAATATGGTTGAATCTATCTAATGTTAAACACTACTAGTTTAATGTTAGATTATCATATATATATATATAGGGTAACTAAAATATTTTTTACCAACCAAATATGTTTACTAGTATGAACCAAGATTTTCATAGTTTTTTTTTTACTTTTTTTGAAAATTTCACCGTACGGCTATGTCATAGGGATTCGGCTAACCAGGTGCCGCACCCGCGTCGACGCGACGTGGGTGCGCCTGTGGGTGCGACACCTGGTGCTGTCAACCCGACCTTGGGTGCGTGACCGCACCTAGGGTCATTTATGTAAAAAAAAAAGAAAATCTGATCGATGGCGGCTCGCCCGAAGAAGAAGAAAAGAAGAAGACAACGAGGAAAGAGAGAGGTGAGAGGGAGCTCACCTGAAAGGGGGGCGGAGGTCGCATCGCTGGCACAGGAAGGACCGGCGTCGGGTGGCCGAAAATCCAAGGCTCGCCGCACGTGGGGCTTGTCTGCGGCAGGTGGCCGGAAAACGAACGAGAGAGAGGGAGCCTGCGGCGGGGGGAGAAGGCGAGCGAGGAGAGAGAGTGAGCAGCGTGGGGAGGGTTTCTCGAATGAGAAACCCTACCCTGCGTGCTTCAAATAAGCACGCAGGGTATGTTTTATTGGGTTTAGATCCGGGTCGGATCCGAATCCGACCTGGGTCCGATTTTTTTTTTTTTGCCGCACCCATGTTTTTTTAAAGTGCTGCATCCCCGCACCCTCACCCTCACCCGCACCCATGTGACTAAGCCGTACGGATATGATGTAGATGCTACATAGAAACAGACTCTTGATCATCCGATTACAATGTATGAGAAGAATCTTTTAAGGGTTGAAAATCAACGGCTTAGCATTTTCATAAATATTCAAGCATAAAAAATCACATTTTTTTATCCGATTAAGATGATCAAACAATTGATTCCTAGCAAATGGACCACGCGGAATGCATCTGCAGGGTTAGCTTTGCAAAAAAAATACTATGAAAATCTCGATTCATACCAGCAAACATAGTTGGTTGTTAAACATATTCCAGTTTCCCTATATATATATATATATATATATATAGAGAGAGAGAGAGAGAGAAAATAATATGTACGTATCTGTGCCTTTGTGTTTGTGTGTGAGTGTGTGTTCCTGTTTGGAATTTATCAGGAACTATATTGCCATTTTTTCTGCTCCAAGCAAAGATGGCAATGAACCATAAAATTGAAGTTACAATATATGCTTTTGAATGCGGATGCATTCTTTGCAATGATAAAGAATAGCAGTTCAAACTTAAACATTGAGTTAAATCTTAAAACTCAAAACGTGGCCCTGGTCAATCTTCATATTCTTTCAGAGTATTCTGCCTTTATATATCTGTCTTTGTGTTCGTTTATGTGATAGTGATGCAGTCCTTTTCCTTCATGTGGATGTTATGTCTCATTGGCATCCTTTTATCTTGGTGAAGTGAAATTTTAGTCGCCCCCTTAAATATGCCTTAGTGTTTGCTTGTACATTATTGTAAAAGAATCTTGAAAAAAGGGTTCAGCACTGTAGTCCAACAAATTCGGCAAAAATAATTGTAGATGGTTGTAACTTTTAGTGCTCAATTCAGTGCTTCCAGTCAAAAAAAGGGGAAAAGAACATGATACGCAGTTGGTGTTGCATATAGCTGAAGTTTTGACAGTTTTCTCAGCCTTGTTTTACTTCTGCTTGCCTCTGTGCGTCCATGTTTGTCAGTGAGGAGAACCTTAGAGCTGTGTTAGTCTATATGGGAGTCAATGGTCGATCTATTGATGACATAATGGACAAGGTTCGGAGCCGGCATTACCAGGTCTGTTATTCTTCTTGTTGGCAACTAATTTCTTTCACTGTATATCAATAATGAAAAATCCAAGTTTTTTTTAAAAAAAGCACTTTTTGCAATGTGTCATCCGAACTCCCCCCCTGTGTTTTATTGCATATCTTTTTCACCATGGTTCCTCTTTCATGTTGGTCCTAAAGGTAGAGCCTTCCAGTGCCTTGTCTAGAATGAACGGAAACGAACATGAAGTGTTGCACTATTTTCTTCCATAAAGTTTTTAATATGGCCTTCCCAGATACATCATGGATAAATTTGTGGACTTGCAGTTGGCCTGCACCTTGACATTTGAGGCTATCCATTCCTGCTCACACGATTTCGGAATCAACCATCCAAATCAGTACTTCATTGACAGCCTAATGATACTACAGCCTAAGGTTGATGCTGCCAGTGGTGGTTCTTGAGTCATCCTGTGCCATAGTCTTCTCTGTTAATTTCTGCAATCCAATCCTGTGAGTTATGGTTCAGTCACCACTGTTCTTGAGCAGGCCAGTTTTTTCCATGAAGGCTGTTTCTTCTTTGTTTAGTTGAGTCCAGCATGATCATTAAGTGGCACGGTAGTGCAAATTTCTCACCGATCTACTGGGCATAGTAACATAATCACAACTTGGTGTTTGCATCAATCGAGTGATCTGTAATTTGTGAGTTGTAGTTATAGGAATAGATTAGCACAATCCCTGATAACTTGCCTTGGTCATGAAGAATGTTGGCTACATAGGCTCATAGCAACGTGTTTGTATGCTCAGGACTAACACCAGATTAGTGTATCCAATGTTTCTAAAGTTGTGCCATTGGAAAAAGAGTTTGTATGCTGTGGACTGTTTGCGTGGACATATCCATAAGTAGTCTTGAGTATGGCCTTAGGGTATGTTTGGTAGTACGCACGGGACAAAAAAGACGTTAAGAACACATTTTTTAACAAACATTGGATGCGGCGGACAGTGTTTTGTGCGTTCGCCGCATCCATTAACCCATGTTATTTTCGTTCCACCCTCCCCTCTGTTACAAAAGTAACAGGGACGAGCGAAATGAAGTTTCCTCGATGGGCGCCTCTCTCGCCCGACACACTCTCTCCCTATGACTCGCTGGACGGGATTTTCCCCTCTTCACTCTGAGCGATGACGATGGCATTGCTTAACCCTAATGCTGCGTGCGGTGGTCCGATGACGGAGGCAGCGTGAAGATGTCTGGCGATGGCTTACGACATGATGGATGCCTCCTCTCCTCGCCCACCACCCTCTCCGACTCCCCCTGGAAACCCATCGTTATTGGAAAAAAAAACCTAACTCTCCCCTCTCTCTATCTCTTTCTCTATGTGGTTCTTGTTCGTCGCCTCCTCGTCATCGGACGGTGAGGATTTGGGATCTATGGTGGATACATCTGTTTGCATCATGAAATCGTGTGTGAGTGTGTGCGCTCATGTTGCTGTCTCCCCTCTCTCATCTCATCCCTCATATGGAAAACTCTTTCTCTCTCTCCGCCTATGTGACAGAGCTTTCACGGTGGTAAGAATGAGAATTTCCCTTTGGAATTGCTATAATCTCGTTAGAATCTCCATCGTTCTTGCCATTTTCCAAAATGCCGACATTGTTTTCGTGAGATTTGGCGATCTCGCTTTTCTCCACAAAAGAGGTCTGGTGTATATATTCTTCTTGATCAAGGGTTACCCTATGCAGGATCTGCTTGGATCTAAGATACTACCTTTAGATTTTTCGCTTTCTGGCGTTCGGATATGTGAATCGTGATGAATGGAGTTGAATCTCGTGAACTGTGGAGTCTTTTTGGGGAGATCTAGTTGAGAAGTTTTCTCTTTGAGTGTGGATTCAGAAGTATTCGTGCTCAGTTTTTTACTCACTATAAATGAAGATTTGGATGGTCATTTTTTTTTCACATATGATTGAGTTTCAGTGCTTGTAATGAAAATATTTGCCTTTCATGTTAATTGGTGCTAGATATTTTTGGATCTTGGTGTGAATTTAGATATGGTCATGTTTGTGCGGTTCCTAGCATATGATCCGTATGGGTTTTGATGGATTTAAAGTTTGGTTCTTGTGTTTCGTTGATGATGATATTAAGACTTTGTCAATAAATTGATGGATATAGTCATTTTTTTCTCCTTTTTAGTGGGTGATCTTGTTTGATTTGTAATTTTAGTTGGCGATCCTTCCTTTATGAAAAATCTTTGTGTTTCTCTAAACCATTATATCTAGTGACATTTTCAGATTTCAATCGAAAATCTCATTGAATAATCACGCACTTTGCTCTCTTTGTCTCTCTCATATAGAAAAGAAATTCAAACACTTGGAATCAAGGAAAATTTTATAATTTCAGGAATTACTGTTTGTCGTTCTCACATTTTTCTAAGATCTTACATCGCGCTTGTTTTTTTAGTTTGATTCATATTATGCTAGTGTTTATGGTGAAAAGTTTTGAACTTTATGATAATCTTTTTTTTTCTTTTTTCTCCTTTTGATTGTTTTTGATGGTCATATTTTCCTATTTAATGCAGTCACAGAATGGAGGGTGACTCGGGTTTAGTTGAATATTGGTGAAGAATATATATCGGGTTGATAAGTTTTTTCCTGAAGGAGTACGAGACTCACTTTGAGGTATTTCTCCAAAATAGTGGTGTGGTGTTTTTGTATGAAATTTTGGCTCAGAATATTCAGAAATACAATACAGTTTGGTAGGACTTGCCTTAGTTTATGAATATTGGTGAATCAGTTTCTGATCCATATTTTCATTCCGGTTGTTTGGATTTTTTGTTTTGTATTGTGCTTGACTACAATACAGGGATGCCTAGACTCAAATACCTTGTTTTAGATAGATTTGCTTAGAGAACATCACGATATACAATTTAGATGTTATAGTTTGTATATTCATTTGCTCAACTTTGCATCTTTGTGGATTTCTTAAGGATCTTGAAACTTTTCCCTTTTTAATGGAGACCCTTGTTCTTTTGGTTCAGACATGTCCCTCAACATGAGACTAGGAACCAGAATCTAATAAATTGCCGAAGTTCCGAGTATGCAGCAGGCATACTTTTTTCCCCATTTGCATTCATGAATGAAACTTTTGGTGCGGAACATACCAGATATGGTAATGCAGAAGCACCATACACTTGTACTCTAACCAGTGGAAGCGATGGAACATCTAGGAATGGAATAACGAACAACAGAATGTCCAGCAGTCTAATTACAATTGAATTTAAAAGCAGGCATAACAATGTCGATCTTTCTCTTGCACTCTATGACACTGAGTTTTTCCTAGCTTCACCAAGTTCAGAGTGCTGGGCTGGGCCAACATACTCTAACTCTCCACCTCCAAGCTCACTGCCTATGCTGAAATTTTCTCTGCAAGAGAAAGCAGAGCATCTTGCCCAAGTTGCAAAGTCAAGACTAGACTTTTATTGTTTCGAAGACTTTTGTTTTGACACCACATTCAATGTAAACAATTTGACTATGCTATTTCTGTATTGCTTGCTCTAATAGATGTTGTTTGCTTCTGTTTGTCTGAATGGCAACAAAAGGAGATTGTCTACCTGAGCAAGCTCTACCATCCGAATATCGTGAACCTTATAGGGAATAGCATAAAGGATGACGAAAGGCTTCTAGTTTATGAATTCATGGAAAATGGGAGTTTGGATAATCATTTGTTTGAATGTATGATACGATGCATATTTAAGAACTTGCCATTATTCCGTGCTTTCCCTGCTCGTTTCTGAAATTAACTTTGAGGCTTGAAGCATTCAAACTTGGCATTCTTGTGGCAAACCAAGCTGAACCGAGTTTGAGCTCATAATGAGCCCAAGCTAAACAATCCAAGATCAAGCTGGCTTTTTTACTAAATATATATATATATATTATTTGTACAAAAAATACAGTATTCAGAGCTGGAAACCATCAGGTTTTCTCTCTAAATCTAGAGCTTGGAAGCCAAATACTTCAATCATGTTGCACACTTCATTATTTGATGTAGCCCAAAATATATTTATTGCTATTACGTTATTAACAAGCCTATATGAACCGAGCCAAGCTCGACACCTATTATTTGTATTTTGCTTGCCAAGCCTATTGTACACGTTCAAATAAGCTCTTCATGAGCGGAGCCACAAGTGAATCGTCTCATCGTCAGCCATAATGCCTTTCATAGCACATACTGGTAACAATAATGGGCAACCTCCACATATGGTTCAAGTAATTCTTGATTTACAACCTCCACTAATGCTAGAGCATTGTCAACCATTCTTGCCAACCATAAACATTTCAGAAACCATAGCCAGATGACTTGCTTCCTATACCTAAATGCTATCTGAAGGCCCAAGAGTAAGCACTCAACTATTCAGTTCAAGCGCAAAGTCAGTGAGCATCACTTGGTTATGAAAATGATTTGAGTAATGCTTTTAGTTAGTCAAAATTTCCTTCTTGACAGGTGCCAAAATCAAACTTACCATTTGTTTGTCTTAAGTCCATCTATCAACAAACATGGTTAGGTGATCCAGTGAGCACAAGTTGAAATTATGATTTTAGATATAATTTTGTAATTGGATCCATATTCGGGCAAAAACTCATAATAAACTTATTAAAACATGTAAAATGGTAGACAGACCCGGTCATACAATCCAAAACGAAGTAATTTAACCCATTATCCATGACTGTCTAATTTGTTCACACATCGTCATCAAACAATGGACATTTGGAACATAACATTTAAGTACGTTCTAACCAAACATTGGACTTGGAACAGTTGTTACGGAATGAACAGAACCAATGTTTTGTTTCATTCTTTTTGTTTATTTCGTCCAACCTTGGACAAACGATCAAACATACCCTTAGGGATGTCGACGGTTTTGACTCGGGTCGGATCTAGGCATTACCAAATCAAACTTAATTGGATTGGATCTGGAGACAGATGAAAAAAGATAAACCTAATCTGGATATGACTACCTTAAAACCAGATATTTACACTTAATCGGGTTGAGGTTTTAGTTGGATTCGGTGCCTATACGTAAGGCTGGTGAACGAGACGAGCAGCTCGCCATTCTGCTCAACTCGGCTCAGAAATTGAGCTCAGTGAGATGAGCTATGAGCCAACTCGTTTAGGTAAATGAGCCAAGCACGAACAAGGTAAGCTCATTTTACATATTATATGTGCATATATTTTATATTGTATATATTTTATATATGTATTAATGGTTTAAAAACTTGCCGGGGTAAAAAACCAGGTGTGACCCAGCTTTAACAAAACGCGACCGAGTCAATGAGTCATGGGCGAGTCAGGCATATATATATATATATATATATATATATATATATATATATATATATATATATATATATATATATATATATATATATATATGTGTGTGTGTGTGTGTGTGTGTGTGTATAATTCTACATTGAATATATTACAAAAAATATCATATAATGTATATAATATATTAGTAAAATACTATAAGATATAGATAATATATACATATATTTATATATTTTATATAAAATAAAAGTTACTATGACCATGAGTCACTCAAGGATGAGCTGAGTGAGGAGTCACTGGGTTTTAAAACACTGTTATATTTTATATATTATCAAGTTTTTAAAACATTTAAAAATGAGCCAGCTCATGTTTAAAGAGCTTGGGCTTGGCTCATGATGAGCTCAGGCTTGGCTTAGCTTGCAAGGAGCTCATGAACTGAGTTCGAGCTGGGGTATACCTTTAATGAGCTGAGCCCGGACAGTCCAAGCTTGGCTCGTTCCGCTTGTTTACCAGCCCTACCTATATGGGTACAACCCGACATGTGATTAAGTTTAACATGTTACTTCTTGTAGTTTTCTGTTTTAATAAAATTAAGTTTTCTTCTCTTTTAAAAAAAAAGAAATTTTTTCAAATACATGCTTTTTCATGTTTTAGTCAATAAGAAACTATTTTTTGATATTTTTATATATACAAAATACATTTTTGTTCAGAGATTATTAAGTATTAAAAACATTAAAATAATGTTTGCACGTGTTTGAGTTGTGTCAGTGTGACATACATGCTCTAGCGCAAAATCCAACATGGCTCATATGTAACAGAGAGGGGTGATAGGTTGAACTTGTTCAGATAGATTCGGCAAAACATATAAAACATGATAAAATTGTCAAAAATCCAAAAATAGGGCTCCTCTTTCAATATATAACTGTATTGTTGCTCCGCAATGGTAGCGGCCCATCTGGTAGGTGCTACTTGTGGATGTCACCAAGTTGATGGGACATCACAAGTTTGAAATTTACTGGATGGCATCCCTTGTTACAAGGTTAAAGCTGGGTCTACTCTCCGGTAGACTTGGGGACCTCAAGGGTTTTACCTACCGGAGGTCAGCCAATGCGCGGCCGGTGATGATGGGTATTTTCCTTGGATTATCTAAAAAAAAAGTGTATTGTTGTACACATGAGGTCTCTACCTTCTTGGTTTGGGGCCAGGCAGGATATTGTCCTGATTTTTATCGTGATGGGGATAGTTTTTCCTTTCAAAGTTTTTCATTTTTTGTATTTTTTTGTACATCTTTATTTAAAAAAAATGCTGTATAATGTCAATATTTCATCACATGATTTTTCCTTGTAGAAAAAAAAAATCTTGATTATGAGATTTGTGATTGTGGTCAAGTAAAAAAATAATTCATGTTTGAGCTGGATTGAGGCTGACAACAGTTCAAATAATTAAATCAAATTGGGATCATGAACATCACCTTTTTTGAATTTTTATTTGCAAATTGGGAAACTTGATCCTTTTCTTCAAAAAAAGATGCGAGGGTTTCGGAACCCACGAGTAAAAGAGAAGTTCTTAATGAGATCTGTGATTGTGGTTAGAATAAAAAACGTTTCATATTCCGGTTTGATGCAAGCTGACAATTCAAATTTATTAAATCTAACTGGGATCATGAAAATGCCACTTTTCCATTTGTAAATTTCTGTAACTTTAGCCTTTTCAACAAAAGTTGTTTTCTCCCGTCCTATGGTTGTAACCCACAAATGAAAAAAAAATCCCGATAACAAAATTTGTGATCATGGTTGGAATAAAGATGATTCATATTTGAGTTGGATCAGAGTTGATAACTAGGGCTGGTAAACTAACCGAGCATCTCCTGACTCTGCTCAGTTCAGCTTGTCACAAACTCGTTTTTGATCGGTTTGTATAGCTAGCGAGCCAAGCCACAATCAGTTCGTTTAGCTTAAGCGAAGTAAAGACCAAATGCAGGGTGTTCGGCTCAGCTAAGGTGAGTTTGTATAGACAAAATAAACTAAAAATGACTATTGTCTTCAAAAAATGGCATGTTCTTGCAAAGTCTGCTAATTTTTTTTTAGCATGACTAAAACCATTGATTCTTGACTTTATTAGGACCATTTTACCCTTTGCAATGTGTTTGCACAAATATGTTGAACCAAAATCGAGCATGCTATAAGGCGTGTCCAAGTGTTTTAGAAAAGGACTTTTAGAGGCGGTCTTTGATCGTCACTAAAAGCTTGGGCCGAAACATGGTCTTTAGTGATGGTTGCTAAAGACCATATTAGCGCAAAAAATTTTGCACCGCTGATCGGGTGCGTGATCAGCGGTGCAAACACGTCCGACCTTGGTTGTACGAGATGGGTGTTCAACGATACAACCATCTCTACATATTATGTATAAATAACATCAATGATTTTACATGAGCAACCTAGTGTCTGGCTCGTCTCCTTTCGGGATGGGCTAAGCTTGAGCTTGAGCTTGGCTAGGCTAAACACGAGTACGAGCCTAGTCATGAGCTCAATCCATTATTAAACAAACCAAGCCTGAATAGCCTTGTTCAGTTTGTTCGTCACGTTTACCAGCTCTATTGACAACAATTCAAATTTCTGAATTCAAACTGGGATTATGAAAATATTACGTCTTTCAAACTTGATTCATTTCTTTTAAAGAGGTTTTTTCCTCACTATTGTATTGTGGTTGAGTGAAAATCACAAGTGGCAAAAGCGTGCTTGAAACTAAAAACGAAATTGGTAACCTGTTTTCTGGTTTTTCTCTATGAGAAGATGTTAAACTCGAGTACTTCCTAGTTGCAAATTGTGAAATATTAAGAAGTGACCTTTGCGGACTAAGGGTGTGCTTGCATCCCGTGGAAGAGGGTGCCCCGGAATGCAAATCCCCCCACTGGAAATTGAATCCGCAGAAAAGGGGGCTCAAAGCAGATGCCATGTTTGCATTGCATTGTGGGGCTCGCAAAAATGGCAAAGGAAGCTCATGCATTTCTGCAGAAACTGCCCACTTTCCACGCAATGCAAACCTTCCCTAAGGGTGGGTTTACATCTCAAGAAAGACTACTACGCCGCACCAGGGCTGGCTGGCTGGCCTCTTTGAGATTTGAAGCAACTGCCTAGGGCCTCTAATGAAACAAAAAAATATAACCCTTATATTTCACATGCACATGCTGAGGGCTTCCAATGAAACATGGCACATGCTGCGGGCCTCTAATAAAAAAAATATGGAGAAATATGGGCCTCCAATGAAATATGCCTAGGGTCTCAACTTCTCTTGAGCCGCCCTGTGCGGCACCTCTTCCACAGAGTTCTCTTCTGATGAAAGCGTCAAATGAAATTGGACCACCACCCCATGGGAAAGAATTCCGTGTTTGCATTGCTGCAGTGAGGCGAGCAGAAATGCATGAGTTTCAGGACATTTTCATGGAAAACTCCAGGTTTCTGCAGCACCCAAACGCACCCTAAGTCTGATTTTTCTGCAACGACCAGTGGACTGGCGAAAACGTAGGACCCACGTGGCCCCCATTAGTGGCCACAAGGGGAGTCACGTTTCCCACTGGCCTTGTTTGCTTCCACAAACATGTGAAACGGTCTCTCACAGGAGAAAGTAGGATACGCTTTTTCTCAGGTGGGAAAGTTCATCACAGCTTTGGAAACATTTGAATGTTTTTTCTAGAGCAAAATGATTAAAACAGAAGCATGCCACTGTGATAGGTGAAAGAATTTACTAGTGAAAAAATTTTCTCCATCATTCGTCTTGGTAAACAACTGTACCTGGTTTTCCATTGGAGCAAGATGGGAAGATTGAATACCATGGCTTATGATGGCACAAAATCATGAAGATCGTTGCCTCAAATATTTTACTTTTTTTTTTTAACTTAATCATGAAGATTCCCATCTTTTTCATGTCGATATGCATCGCTGCCCACCAGCAGAGAGTAGGTCCCACGATCCTTTATTGGGGGGAGTCCTTGATTTTTTTTTTTTTAATACAAAGGATGGTTGTCTTTTTTTTCTCTGTTTTTTTCAACCATTTGAGTAAGAAGCAATGTTGTCAATATCTTTTCCAACCATTTGAGTCCTTGTACTATTTTCATTTTACATATTTAATGAATTTGTTTTCTAAGCTGGAAATAAAAACCCTCCTTGTGGATGTGATTTGTTAATGACACGCCGTACACTCCATCTGATCAAATAATATCCTTCATTCATCCGACGGTCCATAGTGCCTTCAGAATTAATTTCAAGATTCTAGAGTCGAGACCTCCAACAAGGAATGCATTTCATCAAAAAAAAAAAAAACAAGGAATACATCCCAATGCAGAGCTAACAATAGCAAGCCAGTAATCATGCTATTGACCTGAAAAGAATCTATACCAAGATTAACAAACCAGCTTTTTGGACAGTCAGTGTTATTATGTTTGACTACTTAAAAGCTAAAGACTTAAACTGTACATTTGTTTACTAATAAAGCATTAAAATTTATTAAAATACACTGAGAACAATATTATATAAAAGTTTTAGGGGAAATTTCGTTTAAAGGCCAACCTTTTGCCCATAATCTTAGAAAAGGGACCCACATTTCTTAATTTTTTTTATATGGGCCTTTGTTTTTTTAACAGGCCCTCGAACCTACTCTTACAATTGGCCATTAACTCCGGTTAAATTTTGGTAAAAATTGAGTCAAATGACAATGAGACCCACAAATGACTAAAATACTTGCTCTTCTCTTTTCTATGAGGGTAAATTATTATTTTCAACTCCAAAAGGCAATATAAAAATCCCCCCAAAAATCATGTTTTCTAAGATATTGGAGGTTAACTTGAGCCCTCTCTGTCAGTTTCTTTCAAGAAACCATGTGGCTTATATCAAGAAATTCAAACAATGAGTCTCTTTCTTGGAAATCAGGAAAATTTTGGCCCCAAAATGGAATCTTTCAAAATTCTATTTATGTTTAAGAATGTGAAGGAGAATGTATAAAGCATTTATCAACGAAGTACTTTCTTTGTCTTTCACATTTTATATATAGCCGAATGTGGTTACTATGGTCACCACCTTACACATGGTTTGATTGCATGAATTTCATGAAGGTTTAAATGTGGAAGTTTTATGCTGTCTGTAATTGGAAACTTTAGTCACTTTTTTGGACGTGTGCCCTCAATACTCTTTGATGTTTTTCAAATGAAAATTATACAAGAATCACATGTACTGCATCCCATAATTAAGATAATTGGTGGTCCGATACTTAAATTGGATCATCCAAATTAAGGAACCGAGTCTTCAAACCCAACCTTAACGATTGTTATTATTTTATGAAACATTTTCATATAGCTTACTAAGGTATTGAGATTTTGCTTTTGACTGCCTGTACTATCAGAAATTATGAATAAATACCTAACTTATCTAGAAATTGTTCAAACAAGTGCCTCAATTTTAATTCTGTCAATGTAGTTATGGTTAACAGTCAACTATCCTTGCATAATTAAAGAAAATCACAGTTTTTCCTCATTTTCCTTTCAAACAAAAGCTATTTTTCTCTCTCTAAAGAGTATAATAATACAATTTTCTTTTTAAAGGAAAAAGGGGTAGAATTGTTATTTTCTTTAGTTATGTAGGGATGGCTAACTGATTAAATTGATAGAAGTAAGCCACAATGCCTATTTGAGTAATTTTTAAACAAGTTATTTTTAGACCAGTTAGGCACTTATTCATTATTCTTGATAGTACAGGCAGTTAAATGTACAATAATAATACCTTAGGCAGCTGGGTTCCTGGTCTGCGGCTTGCGTCGACAAGCGCTTGATTTAGGGGATGTCCGGTGGTTTGTCAAGTCTCTACGCAGGGAAGCTCTGGAAGACAACGAGATTCAGGGGTCACTCAATGCTTCTTTTTTCCGGCCATGCTCTAACAAGGATGTATTAGAGAGGTGAAATCTGGTTAGGCCGACGTGGCAACCTTCTTTCTGCAACCTTAGGCGACGGGCGGATGTGTGTCGGGCAAAGTCGGGGGATTGGTGGTGTACAGTATGTTTCAATCGCAACTTTCGTTCAAGAGTTTTCTGTCACAGGTGTGGCTCGGATCGTTCGAGAATTCAGAGTATTGTTTGTCTCTCCGGTGAGTCTCGTACGCTGGAACCTTCACCACAGGCCAGGCACCGGGCCACTGCTCCTCGTCGACCTGTTGTACCTTTCTACGATGTGGCGTAGGTGTGTACCTTGGAGGCAAGTACCTCTCCATTTTTGGCGGTAAAGATAGGATCACTCTGAGTACCGTTGAAGGTATCCAGTGTTGTCTGTTCGTCCCATGAGGTCGGTCGTTCGGCAAAGTTCTGTCGCTCGTATCTCAGAGCGTCCATTGAGAAGCGTCCTTCTAAGCTAGCAAGCTGTCACATTCGCCCTGACGAGTTAATGAGTATGACTGTTCTCGAGATGGAGTGTAGGTCCACTTGCGTTTAGAATTCTTTGGGTTTTATACATTCATCCGGTTTGCCTCTTCGACTATTGGGCCGCCAGCACGATCTTGCTTTCGGAAGTTGTGCTGCATTTATCGCCCATGATGGATCATGGGCTCGTTCATTTTTTTATTATTGTAAGATCTTTTGTTATGTCGATTCTACACTTCGTATTCTGACGTTATTCCTACCGTGCAAAGGCGTCCTGGTGTGCATGGGGTTCGTCTCGATGTGTTTTTTGGGTTTTATCTGCATGGTCTCGTTGTCACCTTGCATGTCGCAACAAACCCACTTTCTATGTTCGGCGAACTGCCTGCCCGATCAAGACGGGAGATGTTCTGTGGAGGTTCTCGGAGTATCTGTTCAAGGGGCCTCGGGGGTCTCCTGCTTACAACCCGTGCATCCACAACCTTGCCCCGATTCGTTAGGTTCGAGGGGTGGGTCGCAAGGAGTCGATGACATGTTTGACATATGAGGTATGTCCTTTGTTGAGGCTGCGTAGGCACAATGAGTGCATATTTCACTCGATCAGCTTTCTTCGATCCAGCAACAGATTGTTCCTTAGGCACGATCGACGGCCAGGGTCGCAAATAGTCTTCGTAGAGCTAAATTATTGGTTTGTTCGCAAGCCCAGCTTCAAGAAGATGGTTATAGCTCAGTTCGACGCTCAGCCAGGTAAAGGCGTACTAGGGTGTTGCCTGATTATTTATCATGAAGATGTGTATTTGGAATATTAAGGGCGTGAATTGCCCCCTTAAGTGCTTATTTTTAGCTAATTGGATTAGGTATGGAAGTTCGAATGTCGTTGCAATTTGTGAAACCAAAATGGAGGATAATCCGTTATCAATGGTATCTTACTTATGAAGAGGTGTGGCATATGCTTTTAAACTGGTCGTTAGGTTTGCTGGGAGGATCTTAGTTCTTTGGAAAGCTTCTCTTAAGGTAGCGATAGTGGATATTGGTCATTATTCCATCTTCCTCTCTGCAAACTTGTTGTCGTCGCTACAAGATGTCGTCTTCACCTTTGTGTATTGCCCAGTCGTGTCTGCCTCACAACCAATGTTCTAGGTTGATTTGGATTGAGTTTTGGTTACATTTGGAGCTCTTTAGTATTTAGGAGGGGATTTCAATTGCCTGTTGTCCATGCATGATTCTAGTCTACTGGTTCTTCTCAACCCCTCTATTAGGGAGTTTTAGAAGTTTGTCCGGCGGAACAAGCTTTACTCGGTACCTCATGTAAGGGAGCAATTCTTGTGGTCAAATATGAGGTCTCGCCCTTGCTTGCGAATACTTGATCATGTTTTTCTCTTTCCAGAACTATTTCACGTAGTTTCGGATATCAATGCATGTTTGTTGTCGCGGACCCTGTCTGATCATGAACAACTGACTGTTTCTTGAGGTGCGAGCTTCAAAGTGTGTCGTAGGTTCTTCTTTGAGGAGTGGTGGCTTTGTGTGCCAAACTTTCAGCATCTGGTCAGACAAGAGTGGGATCAACCTACTACGGTATCTTGGGTGGCCATCCGCATCCATGTAAAGCTTCTTCGTCTTCGGTAACGTATTAAAGAATGGTTCTGATTTAATAACCTGAACAAGTTTAGGTTCATCGGCGAGTGGGAAGTTGAGTTCTATTGTCTGGCCCAACGTCAGGTCGATCTTGATGGTGTGTCGGAGGGTCAAGTGCTTCAGATGCAGGAACGTATTGTCATCCTCTCTACCCTCGTTGCAGAATGGAGAGCTCGAGATGAGCTTAGATGGAAGTTGAGGGCTAGAGTTGCATGGTTGGCTAATGGCGATGATAATACACGATTTTTTCATATGAACGCATCAAATAAATACAGTAAGAATCGGTTACTCTCGATCGAGATCGATGGATGCCAGTTTGGTCAGCAAAATTGTTTGTCAGCTATTACTTCTTATTTCTCTAGGCTGTATTCGGTCAACTTAGGCGTTGAGGGGGGAGGGGAGGGGGGGGGGGTCATCGACGATATGAGCTATAAGCGGTTGGTGGCAAACCAATATGTTTCTTTGCAGGCTTGATTCACTAAAGTTGAGATTTTGAATGCTATTAACAGACTCTCAGGATAGAAGGCCCCAGGTCTTGACGATTTCTACGTCGACTTCTTCAAAGCTTTTTGGTCAATTGTTAAAACTGACCTACTCCACTTGTTCGATGAATTCTATCGTAATGCGAGGCTACCTAAACCATATCATGTGGCAGTCATCTCGTTGATTCCTAAGAGGCAAGGAGCGTCAGACATATCCAACTTCAGGCTAATTTCAGTGATAGGTGCTCTGTATCGCATTATATCTAAGGTGTTAGCTAATCGGTTGCGCGTTGTCATTGATCAACTTGTCTCTCTGAACCAAGGGGCTTTTATTCCAGGTCAAAGTTTGCAAGGGTCTTTTATTTGTACAACTGAGCTTCTTCACTCTTTACAGTCGACTGGAGCACCGTATTTCATGCTAAAATTGGATTTTCACAAGGCTTATGATAGTCTGGCATGGGATTTTCTGATTGAATCTCTAACAAACATAGGATTTGACAGTCAGTTTATAACATGGGTTAAGGAGTTGGTCACGAAATCTGTATCGTCGGTTTGCATCAACGGACTGAGAGGGAAAGAATTCAAGTTGGCTAGAGATGTGCGACAGGGTTGTCCCCTAGCCCCTATCCTTTTTAATATCGCGGCAGATAGTTTACCTATTCTCATGAAAAGGGCAGAACAAAGAGACTTCTTGGATTCTTTGGGCATTTCTGGTTTTGTTGGTCACACAATTCAATATGCAGACGATACTTTAATATTTGGTCATGCGAATGTTAATCAAATATTCAGGTTGTGCTTCATTATTAAAGTCTTCGCTGCAATTTCAGACCTTCGCCTAAACGAGAGTAAGTGCGCTCTGGTTTTACTCAATGTTGACCCTCTTCTCCAATCGGTCGCCCCGAGGATCTTCAACTGCCCAATATCTGACCTTCATGTCAATTTCTTGGGTCTATCGTTGCACTCACTGCAGCCGACGAGAACTTTGTCTTGGATGTCTACTATAGAGCGGGTGCAAGGGAGATTGCAGGCTTAGAATGCCCGATATTTATCTTTTGCGGAACGATTGACGCTAATTCGCCATGTTTGACCCAATTACCAGAGTTTCTTATGAGCATGTCCATTATACTGTCGGCAGTAGAATGGACGATTAATTGTTTGCTTTCGCACTTCCTTTGGTCTAGGAATGTGTCTTACAAAAAATACCTACTTGTTTCTTGGCAATAGATCGTTTTCTCAGGCGGCTTGAAGATTTCGGCTCTGAGAAAGAGGAGCATTGTTTTAGTCTTGAAGTGGGCTCGGGAAGCTTCTACATCTCAATCTCTTTGAGCTACGTTTGTTAGGCAAAAATATGGTAGTCTACCTGACTTCCTTCTTTTGACACCCAGTTCAGTGTGTCATTCGTCCCTCTGGCTGGAGTGGCGGAAGACACTTCGGTCCTTCAGTGGCAGGGATCTTAGGCTTGTCCATGGCCACCCGTGGCTTCACTAGGCCATGACGAGCAACGATAGGTTCTCCATTAAGCAAGTCTATCATTCCTTGTTGTCATTCGGGATGGATTGATTTTCCAGTTATTATATGTGGGGTAAGGGGCCCACTCCAAGGGAAAAAGCTTTGGTGTGACTTGTGGCTCTGGATCGTGTTCAAACCCAGATTAATATCAGGAAACGGGGGATTTAATTTTTCAGCATGTGCGTCTTTTGCGAGAAGGTAGTAGAGGACACGACTCACCTATTTTGGCTTTGCCCGGTCGTTCTAAACTTATTTTTTCAAACTTGGGATGCATCGTCTGTTCAAACTCGTCCGAGTTCCATTATTCGGGACCTCTTGCTTGGTCCCATGATTTTACGGCACAAAAAAATGGAGATTATTGTGGCGGGTATGGTTGTTTAATTTCAGCATGGTGGGTGATCTGGACTAAAAGAAACAAGATTTTCTTCAGGGACATCAAATTCAATTTCGGAAGGCTTCGCCAATGGGTCATGTCAGATGTGTATCTGACTCTTAAATTACATAGTAGAGATGGGGGTTTGATCTGCTTGTACTCTGAAATGTGCACAGTCACCATTTAGATTGTGGTTGTCTTATTCCTATGTTTCTCTCTCATCCAATATTCTATTGGATGTATTTTGATAACGTTGAATGGTGAACTCCCTCCCTCTCTCTGTCTCTCTCTCATATGTCTATGGTGCAAGCCTTAAAGTGAATCCCATGTGCGGAAGAAAGGGACAAGAACCGTCCCACTGAAATACCCTAGCATGATAGTACAGGTTGAATGTGGGCCTAGGGGACATTTTCTACTCCCATGCGCTTGGAAGTTCTAATTAAGAAGATATTTTAAAATTCTTCACTTTTTTTTCTTCAGATTGTCCCGAGTGTACTTACCTAGAAACTTTGACTGCCCCATGATCATTGTCTAATGCTTCTATTTTCTTGTCCAGGACAAGGAATTACTGTTGATGAGCTAAACATGAATGCCGTTAAATGACAAACCAAGAGGGACGTGTGCAAAGGTAAAAGCTTGACTAACTGCGCTTAAATAAGCATATATTCAATATAGGGTTTTGCAAAATCTTGGTCAAATGCCCTTAAATAAGCAGATTTTCCTTATGGGGTTTATGTTACAATCCACACAATTCATATTTAATAAGTTTGTTGCTCACAATCCTTGAACTTGTGGTGATGACTGCCTTTTTTGGATCATTCAATTTTATACCTAAAAATACTTATAATTCAAAATCATATTTTTATGTCCGTTATTCAAATTCATATCCCCCTAACTATTCTTCCTTCAATAAATTCAAAAGTATACCAGTTTTATCTGTATCAAATATGCTTCTTTTGTTTCCATTTTACGATCCTTAACCTCTCTCTTTCTTTCTTTCTTATATATATATATATATATAATCGGTAAGATTCACTTTTCCTAAAGGACAAGAATTTGAGTGGAAATAGGAAGGACACAATTGACCACGGGTATGCCTTTGGTAACCATAAAATAAATGAGGTATGTTTTTTACAATAGGTGATAGGATTTGGGTATTAGGTTCTTTATGGGGCGTATCTTTGGAGTTGCCTTTGTTTGGATCACTTAGCCGGTTCAACTCTTTTGAGTTGAGTATGCTGAGATGGGAATGGTTTAGTTTTAAACCTATGGTGATTGAGTCAGAGTTTTCTTAACTAGCTAGACCTGTATCCATCTTGGTAGGTATTGGAAACTATCAAGGGACAAAAAAACACATTTGCAAGTGTTCATTCCTTTGAAATTAATGTCCTAAACAAAAGTAAAACCTAATTTCCATGTGAATGTGACCTAAAATGATATATAGTTTTCAGATAAAAAGCATGGTATAAGTGATCACAGTTTTAGTGACGCCATTTATTTAGGGATATAAATGGGTTGAACTTAGTTCAGACATAGGCATTACTGAGTCCGACCTAATAGAATCTGGATTGGGATTCAATATCAGTCATCTTGACAAAAAAGGGACTCGGTTCGGTCAGAGGGTTTGTCTAGGAAACCCTAGTTTTGAACTAAACTTTGATAAAGGTGCTCTTGGCATCATGTGAAATGTGATCAAGTCCATAATTTCAACTGGTACTATAAACATTGGAATCAATGACCTTGGGCTTGCTGGTTGCTGCCCCACTTATTTCTATGTCTTCCAATTTGTCTAGCCATCCTGGATTTCTGAGTTGGGATACATGATCAATGGCTGAGAATTTAAGACAACCTGCACCTAGGGTTCTTAGATTGAATACCCACAGTTTCTACCTATGTTAGACTTCAAGCCAACTGTGCTTTGAAAAGTAACAAAAAGGCCATGAAAAATAAGTAGGTCAGAGGTGCAGATGGATTGAATATGGTCGAATCTCGGATCCAAGTTCGACACGTTATTCTTGGATATATATGAACATTAATGTGAATTCGGATTGGTATCTTTCTGTTGGATCTACATTTGGGTTTGAATTAAATCCACACTAATTGCACTTTTCACATGTAAATTAAACCATGTTTCCAACCCTTTTTCGCTGGATGCATTGTTAATATATAAAATTCAGATCCGGTTTCGACTCTACTGCAACTGATCCAATTCGGATTTTGATTTGGATCTACCGTGATCGTGCCATACCATACCCGTATGCACCTTGCACCATATTATTTTTTGGTCATTTTGCAATGCCAATGTAATTACTATGGATCTTGTTTGTCCCTAGGCCTTTAATAGGGATATTTTCATAAAGCTGGATAGCTTGACTCACTGGCCAGTGAAAACTCTGTCTATGACACTTAGCTTTATTGTAAATTTGTGATTGGTCTGGTATAGGCTGGAAGTGGGGCCCAATATATGAGTAAACTTGGACCCCACAGGTTATGGTCTAATCGTTTAGACCTCAAAATATCAGCTTTAATACTAGCCTAGGTTCTTCAGACTTGAGGACTGGCCCAACCTAACCGTCTTGACAGACAGTAGGTCTGGTCCAATAAACTTTAGGTTAAGTCCAGTAGCATAACAATTAAGCCAGATGGGCCAGCAAGGCCTAACATGTAGGAGTATTTAGTTGGTAGGTCAAATTTTGTTGACCTCGGCCCGTTTGCACCCTTACTCGGTAGCACTAGGACCATCCTCAAGTAGAGGTGCATTTGGGTCGGATATTGGACCCGGATGAAGGTATTTGGGACAGATACAGTTCTTAAAATAATGTTGGTTTCATAAATTAGTGGGTCGGATTATGAATAAATAATGATGAGTTAGTGAGAGCCAAGTCTCTAACCCAACCTGTGTTAGCTACTTCTTGACCCATTTCTTTTGGATCCAGTACCATAAGGGATCAGACCATATCCATATCCAGAATCTGACCATGTGTTTTGAATCAGATCTGAATCTCTTTTAATCACAGTGAACCTTCGCTCCTCTTTTTGCAGGATTCACGTAGGTCATAGACCGAACCACGTATATTTTTGTGTTATTTTTTTTTTAAAGAGAAAGCTGGGGTTGGGCAGACCCCTACCAGTTATATAACTATACCATTGGTATTCGAACTTGCAACTTCCCAACACAATGTAACCTGCACTAACTGCTCCTGCCAGACAAGCGGAGCCCCCGGTTGGTATTTTTTTTTTTTGTGTGTGTGTGTTATTATTCTTTTGTTTGCTATCTTCTTTATTGCAACGTTTTTGTTTCGTTTTGCTTGTGGATCGAAAGTGTGCAAACGCAATCCGTCATATTTAGAAACGGAGGTTTGGGAAGTTAGAGGTGCAAATGGGTCTGATTTGATCAGATCTTCAATCCAGATTTGATATATTTTCTCAAATATGAATCTCAAAATAAGGTCCAAACGTGGAACATGACTGGATTCAGGCTCACATGATAAGACCTTTTCTTAATCCAGATTTGGATATAGATCAATATCTTATCAAGCATATATTCAGATTTGGATTAAATTCCCAATGTCAAATAGATGAAGATCTTGATGAAAATGCCTTTGCATGAGGCAACTAATTTGAAGCTCAAATTACTTGTTAATAATTATATTTTTCTAATGAAAATTGCCCATGCATATTGTCAAGAGTAGGCCATTTCTCACTCGGTAAGATTTGATACCGATCAGATTTTTTTAAGGTTTGGACCTACTAAGTAAGTTCAATTAGCTAATTGGTCAAGCTTATAATATTTTAGTCGAAAGACTTGGAATCGGTTTGGAAGTTAAAAAACCAGGTCAGATTTGACCAGAGAACTGATTATGATCCAATAATTCTAATGTGTGAACCTTGCGATATTCACAACTGATAAATTAAGATTGTAAATTAGACGACATTCGCACATCAAAATGTGCAAACCTCACGACATTCGCAACTAATGAGCTTTTCAATTTGATAACATTCATACATCAAAATATGTAAACCTAAGGACATTTACACATAAGAGTGTGTGAAAGTCATTTTATAACATATAGGAGGTCTGCGTATATGTGACCACATTCTAAAATATAGTTTTAGGTTCGCACGTTATGATGTGTGAATGTCATCCAATACATAAGGTTAACTCCTCAATTACGAATGTGTTCGCATATTTGTGCATGCAGAAACTTTTGCATGTGGATCTCACAAGTTTTCAAGATGGACATCTGCAAATATGATTTTAGGTTTGCACGGTCTGATGTGTGAATGTTTTCTAATTGATAAGGTTAACTCTTCAATTGTTAATGTGTTCGCATATTTACAATTGTAGAGACTTTTGTACGTTATTTGCATGCGGATCTTGCAAGTCTCCAAGATGGATATTCTTAAATATGTGATCACATTCGCCGAGGAAAACACGATAGGACAAAAATAGTCAAAAAAAAAATAAATGTGAATCATCGCTTTTAAATATTATAGTATCACATTTAATGTTGGTATAAACATTAACAAAATAATAGGTAGATTCACATTTAAGTCTTCAAAATATTTGTGAATCTCATATCTAATGTCTGAATGTTTAGAAAGTCTACAAATAAGACACAAGATCAGCATATACATATATTTGTGAATGTAAGAAGACATTTGCAGACCTCATCAAGAAATATTTACTTGAATAAGATTCACATGTAATATTTGTGAAGTTTGTATGTAATTGTGAAGGTCAAGTTGTATTTGAGGACTTTACAAAAGTCAGGTACATTCAAAAATGGTATTTTCAAATGTCGACAGGTATTTGCGAATCTCCTTGAGAAGTATTTACTTAAAGGATGTTCACAAGTTATATTTGTAAAGGTCTTAGTATATTTTCAAAGATCATAATGTATTTACGGAGGTCTCATCAGAGTGCGAAAGTTGAAAACATTCGCAATAGGTATTTGCAAATGTCACACACATTTGTAGAGCTCCTCGAGGAGTATTTACTTAATTGATGTTTGTAGGTTATATTCACAAAGTTTTTGTTGTATTTGTGAATGTTGTACTGTATTTGCCGATGTTTGCAATTTTCTTTTTACTGAAGGGTACAATGCAAACTTTCTACAGTGTAACTATATATCGTGCAAACCTCAGCAGGTTCACATGTGTGAAGAAAAAATATCCTAAAATGTCAGGAACCGGTGATTTTCAAAAAATATGTTATTTTGCAAGGACAGTGCAATCACTTCGGTATTCAAAATATAATATTAACCATTTGCTCAGGTTTGGTTTTTTTCTTTATTTTTTGATGACCGCCTAAATGCAGCCTTGCTCTCTAAGTTAATTGGCTTGAAACCCCAAGTCTTTCTTCAACATAGAGTGCAGTCATCTTTAAACTTGTGGCATGCACTATAAGAAAAACCCTAATTAGCGACGGATCTTTGCGACAAAAAAAATCTACTGCCGACGGATTAGCGAGAGAAAGATTGTCACTAAAATATCGATTATATACGATTTTAGCGACAAAAAGTATTTTGTCGATAATCCGTCGTTAATTAGCGACGGATTAGCAATAGAATTTATTATGTCGCCATATCCTTTGCACTATAGCGACGAATCAAGGGCATAACTATTTCGTCGCTACGTACTCTCCCAATAGTGACGGCTTAGCGACGAACATAGGTCGTCGCTAAGTCGTCGCTAATTTTCTCATAAATCCCTAATTTTTTTCTCCTTCTTTCTCTTTTTCTATTTCCTCCTCCCGTCGGTCTGCCTCCCGTTCCCCCCCCCCCCTCCCCTCCCATCGTCGCTCGGCCCTCCTCCCGTCGCCACCCGACCCGCCTCCCATTGCCCCCCGACCATCCTCCCATCGCCCCCCGGCCATCCTCCCGTCGCCCCTTGGCCATCCTCCCATCGTCGTCCGACCATCCTCCCGTCGTTGCTCGCCCCTCCTCTTGTCACCGCTCGACCCGCCTACTATCGCCCCCCGGCCATCCTCCCGTCGTCGCTCGGCCCTCCTCCCGTTGTCGCCCGACCCGCCTCCCATCGCCCCCCAACCATCCTCCCATCGCCGCTCGGCCCTCCTCTCGTCGTCGCTCGACCCGCCTCCCATTGCCCCCCGGCCATCCTCCCGTCGTCGCTCGGCACTCCTCCTGTTGCCGCCTGACCCGCCTCCCGTCGCCCCCCGGCCATCCTCCCGTCACCGCTCGGCCCTCCTCCCGTCAGCTCCTGGTTGGTCTCTAATTTCCCCCGGGCTCGTTGCCTCTCTCTCTCTCTCTCTCTCTCTCTCTCTCTCTCTCTCTCTCTCTCTCTCTCTCTCTCTCTCTCTTCCGACCGCCACCACCTCCTCCCTTCGGCCCCTGTCTGGTGACCCCCCCCCCCTCCCCCCCCTCTCTATTTTTCTTCTTTCTCTTCGCTCCTCTAGTCCGGTAAGGGGCTCTGCCCTGCCATTCTAGATTTCTGGCAGGCGGGGCCCTTTGCCTCCTCCCGTCAAGCAGAGGCCTCGGCCCCTGCCGCTCGGGTCTTTCCAGCAAGCAGGGCGAGGCACTGCCTCTTCCCGTTTAGAGGGGGCTTCGGTCGTGCCATTCAAGATTTTCGGCAGGCAGGGCGAGGCCCGGCAGGGGCCTCAGCCCCTGCCGCTCGTGTTTTTTGACAGGCAAGGCGCAAACCCCCTCTGCCGCTCATGTTTTTCGACAGGCAAGGGGTGAAGCTCCCTACCTCTATGTGTTTCTGACAGGCAGTGGTGGCTCTGCCCCCTGCCTCTTTGTTTTTCGGTAGGCAGGGACCTTTGCCTCCTCCCATCAGGTAGGGGCAAAGGCCCCTACTGCTTGGGTTTTTCTACAGGCAAGGGGCTAAACCCCATGCCTCTGTGTGTTTCAGACAGGCCCTCTGCCTCTTTGTTTTTCGGCAGGCGAGTACCTTTGCCTCCTCCCGTCAGGTAGAGGCCGAGGCCCCTGCCGCTCGGGTTTTTCGACAGGCAAGGGGTGAAGCCCCCCTGCCTCTGTGTGTTTCTGACAGGCAGTGGGGGCTATGCCCCTGCCTCTTTTGTTTTAATTTGTTTTGATTTCCTAAAAGCTGAATGAAAACTTGAACATGACAGTATTCATGCCTTGCATAAAGTGAGTATGAAGTCCCATACTCAGCTGAATTATGAGAGACAGAAGAGAAAGAATCACTGCAAAATTGAGCTCCAAGAAGTATTGCATCTTCATCTTGGTCCTAAAATAGTGCACACACAAAAAATAACTTAATCTTAGCCCTAAAAGAGGGCACACAAAGAGAGACAAAAAAAAAGGAAAGAAATTTTATAAAGAGGAACTTAAAAGATTGCAGCTATTAAAGCAAGAACATTTGTAATGAAGCCACTCACAGGACAACCCAACTTATTTTGAACACCTATTAAATTTTGTCAATAATTCATTACAAAAAAGACTAGCAGCATAATGAAATTAAAGGCATGACTTAAGATAAAGCAAGTTCAAATATGATATATAGAGATAAAGCCTCATAAGTGAAACACAACCAATGTTATCAACGTCCTCACACACTTTAGTTACTTCCGATTGTAAAGTACGTTAATGGGAAGGAATCCAAGTGATACACAATCATACATTCAAACACAATATAGTATTGGAAAATAACTTAATAATGACATCCAATTTGACTGATAACTAGTACTCTAAGAACTTGTGATCATGAATGAGAATAATGAAAGTCATATAGATAAGCTACCCCTTTCCCCAAGAATAAAAACTAAATGTTAAAATTACTTGAAAAACTTTAAATACTTTTAATTGCCAGACATTTTTTATGGAAATAAAGCCTTCATTTAAATAGGTGACAAAAGGTCGGTTCCCATTCTAGAAATAAAGCTAAAATTTTTAAAAAAAAAATAACAGTTAGATTACCTCCAACTAAACAAACCCATGAGAAAAAGTCCAACTCACATCAGTACCCAGTGATTTTACTTTGACGAAGTGCTCCATTTAGAAGTCCTTCTCAACCCTAAATAAAAATCAAAATTAATAAAAATTAGTAATTAATTAATTATTATCTAAAAGCTTCCAAAAATAGCCAAATTAATCCAGAAGTCTCCCTAACCTTATTAAACCCTAAATTAAAGCTCTATATTGAATTTAAAGCTGAAAAAATGTGAGGCTTGGATTTAGATCCGGATATGGATCCAAAAATCCAAACTCATACCCAAAACAAAAATGGATCAAGAACTGGATTAAATCCAGATTTAAGTAGGTCTTAAATAAGACCCAAATTCATATTAGTTCGGATTGTAGGCCTTGGATCTAATCTGATCCAACTCCAGATCCATATCGACAAACTGCTAAATTTTCAAAAAAAATGCAATTTTTTGGGCAAACCGCGACTCAAATTCAAAAAAGTAAAATATCGTTGCGCTCAGAATTCTAAGACACATTCAACGATATATTACACGAAGTAAAAAATAATTCAAATCGGGTAAATACCCATAGTGAGTAAGTGATGCAAGCACATCATATGTTATTTAATTTTTTAGATGCAACACTTTTTTATTCACACACTCACTTAGTTGTTGATATCTAGGACTGTTTTGATGGAGTTTGGAGATCATGTTGAGCATGATTTTAATGTATATGAATAGAAGTATTCTTATTTTTTGGAGTACGGATTTCATGCTAGGCATGGTAGTAGTTAGCGGGATATTGGAGTGTGTTTGTTGCATGTATATGTTTGATATGAATATTTTTTATGTATTGCAATGTTTGATGTGATTGTATCTATGTTTCCATGTAGTTACTTTCAATTTGATTATGACTTACATGTAAAATTGTATAATAAAAGCATGCTTCAAATGAATGTATCGTGTTATGAATAGTTTGCACATGAAAATATTAAGTTATCAATGCATGCATCATAATTCTTGTGATTGTATGACATTATATATATATATATATATATATATATATATATATGTGTGTGTGTGTGTGTGATATATATCAAATATATAGCATGCATCATATATTGTATGATAAATTTGTTATTTTCTTCATTATAGCATTCTGATGATTCTCTTTTAATTGGTTAGGATATTATTTGTAACATCATACAATAAAATGACTGCAAACTGTGAATGAATGTATTGTAGAATAGTTGATAATGAGGTATTGCATGCATATATGGATAGTGTTGAAAGTTTTATTGAATTTGCAATGACAAGTGTCAGTACAGTAGATCCCACAGGTTGGATTAGATGTCCCTACAAGATTTGTAAGAACAATCGATTTGTAGAATCTCATGGCATTAGACATCACCTATACATGAAGGATTTTGTGAGTGATTATCAGAATTGGACCTTTCATGATGGAGAATTTAAGAACAATTTTGGCGCACGGGTGGATGTGGTGCACGATAAACCACATATATTTGATATTTGATGCCGCAGAAACAGAACTGGGTTCTGCTATGGGTCCTAGTGATGTAACAATTGGGGTAGAGGAAGAATCACCAAACGATGCAGCTAGTAGATTTTATGATTTACTTAGAGATGCTGATGGACCACTTTGGAATGGTTACGAGAGTCACACTATCTTGTATGCAGTCTTTCAAGTACTGAATTTGAAGTCCGAGTATAATTTGAGTCAATCATGTTTTGATTGTTTGTGCATGATAGTGAAGAGTATGTTGCCCAAAGATGAGAAATTGCTACAAAATTTCTATCGTGCGAAGGTTATGATCAACGCTCTAGGTATGAGGTATCAAAAGATAGATGCTTATCCAAATCACTGGATGTTGTATTTCAAGGATCTGGATAACAGCATATCATGCCCGTCATGTGGGCATCATCGGTTCAAGTCAAAGACAAGAGGCAATGGTAGCACGAGATCAAAAGAAGTTTCATACAAGTCGCTTTGTTACTTTCCTATCACCCCTAGATTGCAACGATTGTATATATTTTCAAGGATAGCTAAACACGTGAGATGACATGCAAATAAAGTTCGACATGATGAAGACAAGATCACGTATCCTGTTGACGTGAAAGCTTGAAAGCACTTTGATCGTACTCATCAGAACTTCGCATTGAAAGTAAGAAATGTTAGACTCGGTCTATGTACAGATGGATTTAATCCATTTGGGGGTAGATCAACTCCATACTCATGTTGTCCAGTATTTGTAACTCCATACAACCTTCCACCAAGCTTGTCTATGAAGCGTCAGAATGTTTTCTTGTCTCTATTGATCCCTGATCCGACCTCACCTGGTCAAAATCTTGATATATATTTAAGGCCATTGATTGATGAACTAAAAGTACTGTGGGATGACGGTGTTATCACGTACGATGCTCACAAAAAGAAAATCAATATGAAGGCCACTGTTTTATGGACAATCAATGACTTCCCTACATATGGTATGTTATCTGGTTGGAGCACACATGGAAGGTTGGCATCTCTGTACTGCATGAAGGACACAAAATCATTTAGATTGACGCATGTAAGGAAGTCGTGCTGGTTTGATTGTCATCATCGATTTTTATCCAACGATCATCCATTCTGAAGACAAAAGAATGTATTTCGAGCAAGTACAACTGAAATGAAAGGTCCACCGACAAGATTGTCTGACATAGAGATTTCAAGAAAATTGTGATACTTTTCAGATGTATTAACAGATGTCCGTAGTTTGGCACCCTTCCTTGGATTTGGGAAGGATCACAATTGGACAAAGAAATCTATATTTTGGGAACTACCATATTGACCGACCTTATTGATACGACATAATTTGGATGTGATGCATGTGAAGAAAAATGTGTTTGATAATGTGTTCAATACGATAATGAATGTTAAAGGAAAAATGAAGGATAATTCGAAGGCCCGTATGAATTTAAAGAAAACAGGGGAACTTCGTCTGCAGGTGAATCTCAGGTATGAAAGTTTCATGTTATGTATTGTATGTCATTAGATTTCATGTTACTTTGATTGCCTTAACTTATGTGCATTGCATATAATTTATTTCAGTATGTTTTGTTTATCAATACTAACCTTTCTTTTCTTTTATAAGTTGTTGGCGCTAATCAGCGTAGTGGAGCTAAAGGCGTAGATCGAGACAATGAAGAAGATGACACACAAAATCTTGGTGATGATTAGATTCATGTGTTGTATTTGTTGCACCTTCTTTTTGTTTAAAAAATTTAAATGTTCAATTGTAAATAATTAGAACTTGCGAATTTTATAGTGGATCGATTAATTGTTTTAGTTTTCTTTTATATGTGTTTTGATGTATACTTTGTATTTTATTCCCATGAAATATAAATTGTACAGGAAATACAAATTGTATTGCGAGAAATTTTTTCTCGATATTTATGTTTTAAATATTTTTATTTATTTATTTATTATTATTTTTATGACGGATTAGCGACGGAAATATCTGTCGCTATTTGGTACCGGTATGCAATTTAGCGACGGATTAGGGACGGATATTAATTCGTCGCTATTTACTAGCTGATCATTGTTTTTGCGATGGATCTTAATTCGTCGTTGGGTTCGTCGCTATATTAGCGACGAATATTAATTTGTCGCAAAACCAAAATCTTCGTATAGTAATGATGGCTTTGCGACGAAACTTGTCGTTCGCTAATTCGTCGCAAATTAGCGACAGAATGGGCGACATATAGTTTTTGTCGCTAATTAGCGACTATAATTTTATGATGAAAGCCATTTGTCGTTACTTCGACGCTTATTCATCGCTAAACATGTTAGTGACGGATTAGTGATGGATTAGCGACGGAGTAGGGTCATCGCTAATTCAGTGATTTTTTGTAGTGATGGGATGCACACTCTTGAGTTTTCAACTTGTGATGTCCAGTCAACTTGATATTCATGTGTCACCCTTTCAAATGAGCAATGCCTTCGTATGCAGCTGACAAAGTTTGGTTCAACAAAATATTCTTGGATACTTGTTCTCAATGTCACCAATGCAATGCGCCCCTGTACCTACCAACGGTGGTTCCGCTTGTTTGGTAGGAGCAGTGAGTGCACGTCACCTTGTGTTGGACGTCGCAAGTTTAAATCCCAATGGTGGAGTTGTATAACAGGCGGGGTCTTTATAACTTAAGCTTGCCTATCTAAAAATATATTAATAATAACTAAAAAGAATTGTCTCCATCTTTTGTTGTACAGTCTGTCTGAGTAAGGTCCAACTGCATAAGGATGGTGATCCGGTGCAGCTGTACATTGCATTCGTGCAATGTGATTGTACCTGATCCCACCTGTTATTCTAAAACAGTCAATCTATCTACCTAGGGATGTAAACGGTTAGCATTCAGATCAGATGTGGCCAATACAAGTTAATTAAATGGATTTGAATTCAGATTAGGATGATAGTACCAGATCTGTTTTTTTTACATGTAAATGGATTCAAATATCTGTCAAATTCAGGTATTTTTGTTTGATTTGGTTGCAAAATATAAAACCATATCTGTATCCGGTTGCGATAAGATATGGTTTTTAACTTACCGAATGCAACTAAACGGAATCAAATTTGATAGGATATTGAATAAAATCTGATTCATTGACATCCAAAATTTACCATTACTTATATATGACAGCTTTTCCAACTAGGGATGGCAGTGGGGCGGGGCGGGGGACAAGGTTTCCACCCCTGCCCCGCCTCAAAATTTTATCCTCCACCCCCGCCCCGCCTCCGCGGCGGGGATGGATTTTATCCTCCACCCCCGCCTCCATCCCCGTTTCATACCCTTCATCCCCGGTCCAAACGGGGATGAGGCGGGGCGGGGATATTGCGGGGAAAAGTGGTCGGGGCAGGGTTGGGGCGGGGATTAGGCGGGGATGGATTTTATCCTCCACCCCCGCCTCCATCCCCATTTCATACCCTTCATCCCCGGTCCAAACGGGGCGAGGCGGGGCGGGGCCCCGCTTTCCCCCGGTCCACTGCCATCCCTATTTCCAACTCTGACAGCAAAACCATTTTTTTGATATTTACATGAAGAAACCATCCTCAGAATCAGAGACCTAGATGTGCTGGATTTGCCTACCGGTCTTCTTACTGTCACTGTCCTGGCCATGTAAAACTCCATGGGTTTATCCTTGCCCCAAGGGAGTCGCCAGGCTTCGGCTTGTGCAAGAGATGATGCCCATGAGATTTGAATCTAGACCGCCTTCCAAACCGCCTAAGCCCCATCCCACTACGCCAAACCCCTTTAGGGCTCTGATATGCAGAACCTACTTATCAGTTTTGGCCAGCTTTTAATTAGGGGTGTCAATGGGTCGGGTTTGGTTCGGTCCCAACAGAACCAGACCTGTACCTGATTTTTGGGTATGGTATCGGATTCAGACCTGAGTCTAATCGGACCCACCATAAAAGAAACCGTACCTGGACCTGATAAAACTACATGAAGCAGACCCGAACCATACTCAGTAAAATAATATTTTTTTTATCATTTTTACATTGAAAAATTGAATGGGTCTAGTATAAAATTTCACAAACTGTACCCGGCTCCATATATTAATCGGATCGTTCAAGTCTGTACCCGGGTCTTAATTGGGTCTTCATATTTATCACCGTACCCGGACTCTATAGGGTTTGATATATACGGGTCGGTTGACACCCCTACTTTTAATCATGATGCAACTCCTGCATGAATTTTACATACTACTGCCCTTTGGTCACATGCTCAATGTCTTGCCGAGTTCTTATGCTCAACTCATGTGTATCATTCTTTTGCATGGAAATATGACAATTTATTTGCCAAGAAAAATTATGGTAATTTACCTATAGGCACCTAAATGTATGTATCGGTCAATTTACATTTAGCTCTCAAGTTTGAAATATTGAAGAAAACACCTCACTTTTTTCAAAATTACTACGCTGGCCACTTATGTTAGTTTTACTCTCTGAAATTATTTAATTATTTGCCCTTAACTTTAACTATAAAAATGGATAGCTACAACAACCACATTCAATAATTTCAAGAAAAAATGTTTGAACTATTATTTTTAAAGGTGCACTAGAGTTAAGTGAATAAAAAGCAACTCAGTCAGTCCTCTAAGCAATTTTTTAAAAGGTTAGGTGCAGTTAAATGTAAATTTGATATATTTCAGGTAACTATATATAATGTACTCAAAAACCTAAATTAAAATGATAATTAGGTCAGAATTTGGCATATGAAAACAACATCTTAGCTTTTTATATTAAGCAAATCGCTTGTTTGGTTGTTGGTATATATAAGGGCTTTAGAAAATGAAAACGTCCTCTTGTTAGACAAGGGTTTATGATCTGCAGACAAAAATCTTAAGCGTATCACCAGCTTTAATACAGCACATAGCTTAGAGAGTAAGGCTAATTATTCAGACGACAAGACTCCGTGGACAAAATTATCTGCCTTAGAAGTATGGAAATATCCATACAAAATTATCCTTAGAAGTATATTAGGAGGCGTGGTCCTGTGTTCGGATCGAAATTATTAGGAGGCATGTACTTACACTTTTCCCCACCCCACCCCATCCCCGTCCTCGATCCCCTTCTTGCCCCGCCCCGTTCCCGATCATTCTTTAGAGATGGCAATGGACAGAGGGAAAACAAGCCCTAGCCCCGTTTGAACCGGGGATGGATCGTATAGAGGCTGGGATGGAGGTTAAAATCAAAATCCGTGCAAGGATAGAGGGTAGGATTTTGAGACGGGGCGGGGGTGGAAACCTTGTATCTCGCCCCGACTCCAGTCCACTGCCATCCCTACTTCTGGTGATAAAATTCTTAAGGTCTCCCTTACCAAGAAGTACATTCAATTTCAACTACCGCAAGGGATGCCCCCGTTGGTTTTGACCCCTCAACGTGGTGACATTCACAAGTCGCTTCTACCAGATGAGTGAAGCTTTATGGGAACACTTTATTTTTATTTTTTTCTTTGAAAGGCAAGCTAGACCCTTACCAGTTATACAACTATACCATTGGGTTTTGAACCTGCAACTTCCCAACACAAGGTCACATGCATTAGCTGCTCCTACCAGACAAGCTGAGCCCCCCTTGGTCACACACACTACTTATTTATTCTTAGGACATGATACCAAATTCTGAGATTGAGATATATAATAATTTAAATATGTTTGTCATCAGTTACCCAACTTTCCTGTATTTCTTGTCCTCAACAGTATTTTATGTGAAAGTAGACCAACTTCATTACCAAAAAATAGCTACCCCACAGGGACACAAAATAGGGTCTCGTGTCTAGGGACATGACACGATACCGGGACACATGCTATGAGACATGTTGGGCATTATAAGTGTTTTTTATTATTTTAATAGGTTTACGATTATGTGTATGCATAATTGAAAAACATATATCAACTGATAATAAACATTTTTATGTATAAAAATTTTATATGTATGATGTTTATAATTTAAACAATTCTTAATTTTCATAAAAAATCGTGTGTTCGTGTCCCAAGTTTTTGTGTGCTTCGTGCTGTGCAATACAAACAGACCTGCATTTAACGACTTTATGTTGTTTTGGAGTATGAATTTTGAGGTTTGGGCTAGTCATTTGCTGGTCTTATCAAAACCATAGAAATTGGATCTGGATCTGACCCATTTTCTGCTCTAGTTATCATCGATGTCTAGGTCCTCCATGAAAACTTCACTGGGTCAGATAGACCAACTAGTAGTCTCACGCAATTCACTGAACCCCACATATCGATCTCGGTCTGAAATGGTGGACACTAAGTTAGGTACCCTATCCGAGATGGACAACTAGGTCGGGTCCGGGATGAGGGTTTTGCAATTTTTTTCTGTTTCGGATTCGATTTTGATCCAAATTCTCACGTATTTAGCTGTTCCGGATCCGAACCACTTGCATCCCTATGGATCTCTGGTAGAGTTATGGGTGTCAATGAATCGGGTTTGACCTGGACCCGATCTGTACCAAACCCTATAAGTTTAGGGTTTGGCGATAAAGGAGGACCAATTAAAAATTGGATCGGACCCAAAGTGTCTGATTAGTATATAAAGTCGGGTATAGTTTGTGAAATTTCACACCTGACCCGGGTCTGACTAGAGTTTCAATTAAGACCAATGATTTTTCAATATAAAAGATAAAAAAATAATTTATCAGGTACCAATTGGGTCTGGTTCATGTAATCCTTATAGGATTAGGGTATGGTTTTTCTTATGAGGGACTTGATTGGACCCCGGTCTAGATTCGATATATGCACCTCAAGGTTGGATGTGTGTTTGGACTCACCTGGGTCCGAAATAGATCCAACCCGTTGATACTCTTAGGTAGAGTCACTTTACACTACAAGGATGAGGGTCAATAGTGGTGACATTTATCGCCACTATTGGCCTATTTATCGCTGTTATAAGTCTATAACGGTGATAAATAATGGTCGTCAATTTTTTGCCTTAGTTGAGTAATAACAGTGACATTTATAAGTCATCGTTAATGTATAACCCAACACCAACGACGAATCTTGCCAAAATTGGGAACACCCCTAACGGCGACCCACCCTATAACGGCGACATATCTAAAATGGTGACATTTTTTTGTCACCATTTTAGGTTGTAATGGAGAGAATTAACTTGTCATTATAACGGCGAAAAGTAAGTCATTGTTTTAGGCTATGATGGTGATAATTGCGTTGTCATTATGGGTTGTAATGGCGACATAGTGTTAAGGCCTATAACGGTGACACATAAATGTCACCGTTGTAGGCCTTTAACTTGCAAAATAATTTTTTTTACAATACATTAAACAAAATGAAAAATATAATTCAAATATATACTTAAAACATCATCAAACATATATCAATTAAAATACAAACATACATTTCTCCAACCTCCTCAAACATTCAACTTCAAACATATATTAAAATATAAACATGCACTTCAAAATGCAAACACACTTCTCAAACCTCCTTAAACATTTATTATCTCTATCTCTCTTAAACATTCAACTCCAAACATACATTCAAATATAAACATATACTTCAAAAAATAAACACACTTTTCCAACCTTCTCAAACATTTATCCTCTCCAACTCTCTCAAACATTCAACTTTAATTATACATTCAAATATAAACATATCAAGTTGTAACGCCTCAAAATTTCAACTTGTGATTTCAAAAACATTATCGAAAAACCTTTCAAAGATTTAAAGTTTTCACTTTTAAAAGCGACAGCGGAAGACATTTAGAAAGGAGCACAAGTCAACAATCCTGGGTACGTTAGCTAAAAAATCATCATTCACATGAACAACTACTTAAAGGAATTGAGGAAATAAGGAAATAAATTATTAATAAAATTTGTAGTTTATTACAAAATGAACATTTTCCCAAAGTTCAATAATCTAAAGAAAAACTCTAAAACTCAGGGCCCAACCACCAACAGAAAGAAGAGAAAACTTGAGTCATGTTGCACCGCGCCATCGGCCGCTTGTGAAGTCCTACTCATCACCTGCCCATGAAATGAGTCAGTTTCACAACAAACCAGTAGGTGCACGAATAGATAAGTAGAATAAAATAAGGCAAGACATTTATGAGATAAGCAATTTATTATATTAAAACAACAAATACAATAGTAATCTATTCTAAAAAGTGTATCATATGCAATGAGCTATTGTTGGAAACATTTCAAGTGATGTAACTCTCAATCATCTACAACTATTTAAAAAGATATTCTTTAAGTTCTGATATTAAAACAACAAATACAATAGTAATTTATTCTAACAAGTGTAACATATGCAAGGAGCTATTGTTGGAAACATTTCAAGCAGTGTAACTCTCAATTATTTAAAAAGATATTCTTTAAGTTCTGATATTAACTGGCATGTGGGTACGCACAGACGCGAAACGTAGAAACAGTCGAGACCGATTCAGGGGTTTATTATGTCAGGTGTTTTCAATAACCCGGATGGCTGACTGAGTCCGCTCCTAAGGGGACGATCAGTGACCAAGAGAGTAAATCTCCAAAAGCATTTGTGGCTCATGGATGCATCCAACTTCTGCAGAAGTATCTCTGAGTTACCACCTAGGATAATCTATGGTAATCCCAATTCCCCTAACTCCGATGACTGGAGAAGCCGAGTCTTTTTTCCGTGGTGTGGTTGTTAACAACCTGTTCATCAGAGTTTTTGTACCATCCATCCTCTCCCTTGATGAACTGTGAAGGTTGAATGGGTACGACGGGGGTTTCTTAACCGCCGCCTCATTCTACATGATCTGGTCTGTTAGACTTACTCGAGCATCTTACCTGTGAGGGTGAGTTGTCACCATTTATGTGATCTCAGCATTGTGCTAAATGCATGCTTTGAGGTTGCTAAGACCTCATTACCCAAACATCATAACACACATGGGACGTACTTGTCCAAAAGTATGATTGTACCTTCCTAAAGGTATGACTACGATGAGGGGGCAACAAATAATGTCTTGTGATTTTTTGGGTTTATACATGACATGTATTGGTCTTTGAGCAATTGGCCTGTGGAGGCTGACATTATCTCATTTATATCAATAAAGTGTTGATTGCTCACTTCAAGGTACTCCATGACCTCTCATAAAATTTATACCGCATCTATCTTAAGGTCCGATTACAATAACAATTGTCATGGGTTTCTCTCTAGAAATGAGTCTACTCATAGAGTTTACATTAAGCATGCAATTTCGAAAGAAAAAGGATGAGGAAACGCAAAACAGACAATCACAAGTTAAGTAATCTTATAGGTAAGCATGTATGCCAAATAAACTATTCTATCACAGAATCCTTATATTTTATTTCAATCATACAAACTCTTCGTGCGACTTTCTCCTACCTCGGGATGTCGTGCAGTTGTGTGCATCTACGAGTGTAGATGATATGAGGCTCAGGCCGTTGAGCCAGAGCGGGGTTCGATGCAAAGTCTGCAAAAGTAAACACACTTCTGCAACCTCATCAAACATTCATCATTTTCAACCCCTCTCAAATATTCAACTTTAAAAATACATTTAAATATAAACATACACTTCAAAAAATAAATATATATCTTATTTAAATCTCTCTCTTACATACCCTTCAAACCTACAACAAAGACAATTCAAGAATGACTACAATTTGGCAATTCAATTATGACAATGTTAATGATGATGATAACAGTATAAGAATTCAGTTCGATAACTTATAAATATTTTAATCATATTATGATTGAATGCTCGATAATGCTTTCACCTTTTCCTATACTTTGAGAATCTGAAAAAGCATAAAGATAACATTAATAAAATATTTTTCACATTTAAGAGGCTATTCACTTTAGTTCAATATATATATATATATATATATATATATATATATATATATATATATATATATCAATTTTAAACTAACTACAACAGAAAAAAATTTAATACATACCAAACAAAAAAAGAAACTATAAACAGACATGTGTCCTTAAAACATAACATGACATAAAAAACTATGACATGTTCAACCAAAAAATATATATCTATCGGTCTTATATACGAGAAAATAAGAGAGATCTAGGATGGGGGTTTTGTCTGAGAGAATCTATAAAAGTTTGTATTTACTCTCTAAACTTCTCATTTTCTTCTATGTCTCACTCTCAGTCTTCTTTTTCTCACTCTCGATCTTCTTTCTCTCACTTCATTTGCTCTCTTAATTGTTGAAATTTTGATTATGTCACCTTCAATTGAGAAGATAGCTCTGAAACATGGGTTTTGACTTTGAGTGGAATGAAAAATACGACACCCATCCCTGTCACATGTTCAGACCGCTCTTTGAGAACTTTGACAAAGATGTCTTGTTGCAACGTCGATAGGCCTCCTTGTGAAAAACATGTTTCATCACTTTCAATCTCCACAGAGTGCAGCTTATTTTGCATGTCGTTAATATTTGGTTATCAATAACTAATGATAATATACAAAATAGAAATGATTATGGATTTTGCTTCATTGCTACAAAGTGTGAGTTACTAACAAAGGTGTCTTCTACTTCACTACAGACGAATGTCATGCAATCTGAATGGGTGTGCATCTCTTTATAGAATGCACTCGTCGTCAGTTCTTGCCTATCTATTTCATTTCGCAAATAATAAATTTAGAATCTATTAAATCAAACATATTTAACACTATACTATTATATTAAAAAAAATAAAGTTAGGGAATAAGAAACTTATCCTCGTATGAAACCTATGAATGTACGAAGATGATCCATTAGTATGTTAGATCATCTGTTTTGCTTTATTCATAGAGTTTTCTCCAATGTCTGTTATTAACTAAAGAAAAAGCAATTAGTTCATGAAAATCTAAAATTTTGAACATTTATTTACTCATAAATATATATCTAATATTTACCGTCTAATAGTCTCTAGTTAAAAAGTTGCAAAACTCTTTCCACACTTCAGAGTTGATTCCCTCAAAATGTTGTTTTGTTGTTTTATCGTGGTTTTCAAACCTCTTATAATGCTTGTAAAAACCTTCTCGCACCCTTGAATATGATAGTTGAAGTTGATTATTCACGGTAGTATGATGTTCAGCAATATTCTTGTCTAAATCAAATTTTGCCTGCACCAAATTATCATAATATAGTTAATAATACTTTTTTTATTGATTAATTTGTTTATCAAAACATATTTAGGCTATATACTTACATAAACTGCCTCACACAATACCATATTCTCATCCTTTGGGACCTTTATTCATGACTTGTGAGTCATGTTTGCTCGCTCCTTAACGATGCACAAAAGTTTCCTAGAGAATACGGAGTCACCTTCTTCTACGACTCCTTGTGTCTCAAGCCTGATACTTACTGAAGCCTTTCGTTGCTTCATTTACTTATGGTGGGCTACATGTTTGTTTTTCTCACGTTTGCGCTGAGAAGATTTTATAGTTGCTAATTTGTTGTAAGAAACAAATATATATTAATAGAAATAATAGTAATAAATTTTTAATTATGTAAAAAAATACTGGATTAATATTTACCTGAGGCTGCCGTAGACAACTCTGGAGTTACAATGGCCTATGGTGTTTAGGGGGACATCTCTTCCTCCTTTGAAGTATCACCCACATATGATATGAAGAGGATCTGGTCTAAGTGTTCACCTTGGTTGGTGGGTGGTGAACCGTAACATGGAAAGGAAGAATGTGCATATTTTCATCGTGAACAACTATATATTGACATATGTTAATTTTATGCAAAAAATATTAGATCATATTACACTGTACAAAATTGAATCATACAAGAATATTCACTATCATACAAGAACAACATTAAATTTGATATATATTATGAAGAATTGATATACATCTTTGAACTCATTCTTAATAGAAAAAAAGAACACAATGACAGAAGACAAAGCAATAGCATATGCACTTACAATACACTTCCATTGTGACCTTAGATGTTTTGTCAATACTTCAATAGATAGATGTTCAAATGCATTTATATCAAATTTTGGGTCTAACCATGAGTCTGCCAACTAATTGGGACTTTCTGGCAAAACAGAATCTTCCTTCTCTGCTTGTGATGCAGACATGCTGCAATAACCGATATACATTTAGGTGGTCAAGGTTTCATTCTTGCGTACATTTTATTTTTACTCAAATTCATTATAAATTCTAATTCCCCATGTAGTTCTTAACAACCATCTATCAAAGGCAAAATTCATTGTTGAATGACAAACTCCAATACTTGTCAAGGAAATTGAGTGTGTTATATTTCTAAATAGGATCCCTAAAAATGGTAGCTTTTCATATCTATAGTTGTTTTGTTGTTTGTACGTTATGACAATTTTAATTCTACAGTTTCATCTCACGATCAAGTTGGTTGTTGGATACTGCTTTGAAAGACTTCTTTCTTCCATGTTTTCTATTTTTTGGTCTGTCTTGCAATATTATGCTCACGCAAGTTATGTAGCAACGAAACTTTGTTCTTACTAAGCTGATCACATTTACAGGCACTTCGTCGAACCATGAAGGCGTTAAGTGTTGAATCATTATCTATACATAGTACTATGGACTAATTAAAACTAACAAAAAAAGACTTTTAAACAAAAATAAAGACTAATTGGCATGGTCCTCCTATTGACAAGGCCCTGAGAGATGGAGGAGGGAAATAATAGCACACAATCTACAAACTATGACCTCATTAAAAGCAATCACCAAATTGAAAATAAAAAAGAATAAACAAACATAATGACAAAGTTAAATATTTTATAAAATAAAGCCCATAAACAAGTGAATTTTACATCATGGTATTTTCCTTGGTAGTTAATTATGACCATATACAATAACATATTCAAACATTATGAGGTCCTTCGTAGTGCAACTAAAACCATATTGTGATTTCATAGGACCATAACACTTCATTCTCTCAAAACCCTGGGGACTTATTAGCATTACTTAAATAACCCGCTCTGAACCCACTAATTTTTGAAAGATTTTTGTGTGGTCCGACAAAGATTTTTCATGAGAACAAAATTATTATTCTCAGCTTGTTATCGATCTCAACTTGTAGCAACTTTTCCTTCAAACCTCAATTAAATAAAAAGTTATAGTTTTCAAAATTGATTTTTATTTTCACAAATGAGGCTTCACTCTACTTGCTTCACTATCAAAATCAAGGACTAAAGCTTTTTGCAATTTAATATATTACACTTAATGAATTAGTTGATTAATCTCAAATGACACTAGAAATATTTGAAATGAAGCTTCCCACATCATCATGTTTAGTATAAACAAATTACAAACTAAAACTTTAGCAAGTAAATCTCAATATGAATTGATGATTGTAGAGATCTAGCAGAGCAAACTTATTAAAACAACATATGTAAAAGATGCAAGAGAAAGAGATCTCAGAGAAGTTAAAGTCTCATCGACGACATCCCTTCATCTTTACTATGGTTTTTCAAGGATACACACACATGCATGCACTTACACAAGAGAGAATGAGAGAGATGTAAACTTAGTTACCTTGGTACAATAGTAGCTCTCCAAAGTAGATAAAAAAAGAGGTAGGCAAGTGCAAAAAAAGACGAGTTGGCCGATAATCAAACACTCCAAACACCTTTCATCCAGAAATCTAGACTAACCTAAAAAAGTTGCAATGTCATTTTGTGCAATAGAATAAGCAAAACTGCAAAGCCAACACAATCGATCAAACAAATATAAGGCCCAAAATCTCCAACACCAAGAAGAGGAATCCAATGGGAAATTGAAGAAGAAAAAGAAGGGAACCCATCAATCGAGAACTCGCAATCCTGTCGTCGACAATGTGCTTGTCTTGAAGAACGGTGTCGAGGAGGGAGGGATCATCGAAGGCGATGAAGCCATGTGCTTGTCCCAAAGAACAATGTCGAGGAGGGAGGGATCGACGAAGACGTTGAAGCTAAACCCAACAGGGGTTGAGTTTGACACCTGGGACAATGAGGGAAGAAGAAGAAGAAGAAAAAGAGAAGAGAAGGAGGAGCAAGAAGAGAGAGATACCTTTGAGAGGGAGGCCAGAGTCCGGTGGCAACACCCAAGCAGGGAGGAGGAAAGCCAAGGTCCGACAACGTCACCCAAGTAGGGAGGAGGGAGGCCGGAGATAGAGAGAAAATTCAAATGGGCCCATCGAACCCTAATTATAGACTCAATAACGATGACATTTATGTCGCCATTATAGAGTAATCTATAACAACGACATAAATGTCATCGTTATAGAGTCTATAAGTATACCATATAACGGTGATATACAAGGTCATCATTATTGAGTAAAACCTTATAACGACGACATTTATACATTGTCGTTATTCATCTTTAATAGCACGATTATCAACTGTTAAATATTGTAGTTAAAGTATTTTTAATGGCAATATTTAACAGTCAAATAATGTCGACATTAAAGACGTGTCTTTAACAAGATATGTAAAGTCGTTGTTACATGAATCTTTATAATAGCGACATATGTGTCGTAGTTGATCAATCACAGTGACTTTTATTATCGTCATTAAAGCATCACCGCTATTGACCCTCATCCTCGTAGTGGCCATATAATGTCCCTGTTATAAACATACCTCTAACGACGATAGCTAAGGTCACCAGTATAAGTATGCTTATAATGACGACATAGTTAACAATCATATAATGTTGTTATAAACTTACCTATAGCGGCGATATTTTAAGGTACCTCCATAATGGCGACATTTGTTAGGGGCCAAGTTATTCATGGGGATATCTAAAGTTGTTGTTATTGCTGCGGTGACTTTTTATGTTCCCATTAAAGAGTCATCGATATTGACCCTCATCCTTGTAGTGTTACATCCATGTTTGAGTTCAAATGTACTAAGTCCAATTAACATATGTTTGACCTGAATCTAATCTGATTACATGCCTAAAGTTAAAGGGCCTGACCTAATCTGAGCCAAACTGAATTGATAAGACTTGGGCTAAACCTAGACCCGACAATGATCGGGTTGGGTATCAGCTGGTCAGAAATGGGGTTTGACCTGTCAAGATAAAAGGCCATCAGGTCAGGTGATGTTGGACCAGCATGAAGTCTTCTGGCACCATGTGAAACTGTGGCCAGTTCATGAACCCCAATTATTTTGTTACCTTAGAGAAGACATGGCACTACTGGACTAAGTCGTCGTTTTCAAGCCTTCAATGTTGGTCCAGTCACAACATATGACCAAGAGTCAGACAGGTAAAAAAAGCCGTTTTAATGGCTAATGTGTGTAACATACCTTTCCTTTTCAAAGCCATGGTTAAAAAGATCCCATTTCGCCATGGTAAATTTTTTTCTCTCTTTTTACTCCAACATGTCTGAAAATGTGGAACGACTGATAAGAACTGCAAACAAAATGGCGGAAGAGCAGTTGGCACATCCTTTTCAAACCCTGCGAGGATGCATGCACTGCATTTTTCCCTGGCTGTTGTTCGGCTGGCATCAAGTTAAGTAGGCGACACCTGTTTCCTTAGGATTGGAAACAAGAGGATCTGAAGGATACCCTAAGTAGAATATTCCTTTTAGAGAGAGAGAGAGAGAGAGAGAGAGAGAGAGAGAGAGAGAGAGCAATAATATGCGTTGGGCATTAACTATAGAGAGAGAATGTGTTGGGGGCATTAACTATAGAGAGAGAAAGAGAGTCTCTGTTGAGGCATTAAGTATATATATATAGAGAGAGAGAGAGAGAGCAATAATATGTGAGGCATTAACTTCTTCTGCAAGGAATTCTGCTACCCACATGATACATGCAATGCATGCATGTGGTCGTTTCTGACATTCAGAGCTCTGACATGGTGAAATATCCACACTGTAAAAGAAGAAGAAAAATCTAAAACCATCTCTCTCTCACACACACAGCAAAAGTTTAAAACGACAAGACACAAGAAATTGAAGTTATCTGTCTTTTCATATTTTTATCAACAAATATCAACGAAAATAAATAAGTTAAAACATTAGTAAGAAAAATATGCAAAAGGGAACAAAAAGTAAATAACCAAATTTTTCTTGAAATATTGCGAAGAAAGTAGATCAAACATGCTGAGAATATCGTTTAGATTTCTAAAGCCTTCGGTCACAAATATATACGACTCATTGTCAACCAATACTGGGCAACATGAAAATTAGGCACTATTATAGACAAAAATGCTTGTTGAACTTGGTAATCAAGTGTCCTAGAGTAAATTAATTAATGTTGAAAAATGTGGAAGGCTAGGATACTAAAAATAACTTACAAATTACATTAAATTTAAATATTATCAATCGAATGCAATATATAATTATTTTATTACTTTGTTTTATGAGAGACAATCACATTTCTTTCTTTTTTATTTTTCTTTATGAGAAATAATTATACTTACAAATTTAAATATACAAGTGAAATCTCTATGAGCAAATCAATATTCTAAATTAATATATGTAGCCATCTATAATTGATTAAAACATTTAGGCAAATCTAAGTATATCTAATTTTAAATAATCTATACTATGTGATTAAAAATAAAATATATAAAAAATATTAAATAAAATCAATGAATAATGGTGAACATGGTTATAATTAACATCATAAATACGATCAAGTTCACTTAAATAGAAAAACCTAATATGATAAATATAGACCTTTTGATTTTCATGTACTTCTAGATACGAAAGAAAGACATTTAGCTTTAGTGTAAAAAGACAGAATTTAGAAATTAAATAAGTTTTTCAACACATCAAAAATCATAGAATTTTTATTGTAAAGTTATAGCTTTTGCAAGCCGACTGTGTCAAAATCTATCTGATTTCAGATTATGATATTACCCTAGATATGAGATTCAAGCACAAATTTGAATAAATAATATACAAAAATAGATAACAACTTCGAGAGAGAGAGAGAGAGAGAACAACATTGAGCAGTTGAAAATCCTCCGTTTATGCTAATTGAAAAGAAAACAGAAAAAAAATACACAAGGCTAAATCAACATACTTTAACATGAACTACTATCAAAAGAGAAATAGGTTCAAGCTTTTATATCCACCCTAGGTTTAGGAGCATATCGAATGAGGTGGACTTGGACTTGCCTCTTGGCAGCATGGCACAAGGCTACACAAAAGGATTTCAATTGTTCTTCCTTAAGGAGAGACTCTCTATATATAGAGTGTGGAGACTCCAATCTTCCATTAAGAAAGAGTGTCTTAATTGTTACCAATCTTCAATCACACTTTTCTTACTGACAAGGCCATCTCTTATTAAGTAGTATTTTATTTAAAATAAGATTTTAAAAATTTGTAAAGATTTTGGGGATACCAAAAGCAAATTTTAAAGAACATAAATTTTATAAATATGTTCCAAAAATAATATTTGCAAAAAACTTGTTTGGCAAAAACATATTTTGAACCATATATACATATTCATTAAGATATATATTAACTTAGTACGAAAGACATATTAGAGGTTTAGCCTTAATATAATGAGCTTACACTAGTCACCATTATGAGCATTAAAAAACTTTTTCTCACTAAGTATATAAACATATGGTACCAATACAAGATACGTTGATCATTTAAAGCCAAAGTTCGGGTAGTCAATCCTATATAGAAGGCTACTAACGAATGTGGTTATCAACCATTGTGTCTCAATAGGGCTATTTACACTCATGCATATTAAATTGCCTAATTGATAAAAAGACAATATTGGGTAAGCAAGGGAGTTGCATTCTCTATAATTTCTTGTTGGATCCTTGGGTGATTTTTCATTACTAGCACCTTGAGTTGGTCTATCTCTTGAAAGTCTCATCTTTAGATGACCTTACTATAGAAAAAACAAAAAAAAAATGCACTACACTAAATATATAAGACATTAAAGACAGTGTATCCAAAGTTCTGAGGCTGAAGTTTCTTCCTGTGTCCAACTTGATGCAACTTATATAAGTTTCTAGATAAAATCATCCTACAACCAAAATTGGTAAAACCAAGATAGTATCTTGCATATGTCACGATTGCATGCAATACGAAAACAATAGTTCATAAACATAATTGTTTTTCGGGACATGGTTCAAATATCTACCATGATTAGCGAATGGTTAATCTGCGTGAAAATCTAATGGCAACAACGATCTCCGGTTCAATGGTTGAAAGATGGGATTTGAATACCCAATTCTTCAACCTTTACGCATCAAGCAGAAAAAGGTTAAATTGCATCCCACATGTGTGTATTGAAGGTGTGTTAGTATTTGAGCCGGACCTTCTAACGTGCATTACTAGTCACTTTCAAGTGGTCGTTGTTGGGATAAACCACCACGTTGGTGGTGGTTACCCACGATGTGGGTAACGCTCCCTCTCTGAAGATGTTCCTTATGTTAAACCTGCACAAATAAGGGGGAACGGTTACACAACCGTTCCCATTTTGTGTCTATAAAAAGGAGGTTTCATGAGCAATCTCATACGGGAAAAAGTGTGGAAAAACAAATATGTGTATACAGTGAAAAACACAGTGTAAGAGGGAAAAAGGTTGACTCACCGGTGGCATTCGAAGGCCTGCAATTGTGGTGGTTGCAGACCGGCTGAGTTAAAGGAAACCCTCTCGGGCAACATCCTCCGCCCTTCGGCAATGGTCGCCTCAGGTACACATTCTGTGTGTTTGGTTTTGCAGGGGCTCCGACCGGCTGGTGGTTGAGGCGCCGATGACTCCGGACCGACGGTGAAACACGACCCACAATGGGTTATGGGCCCACTCCCCGCATCCGCTGTGGGGTGTGCTCTGGTCGTCCGACAAGGTAGATCATCGTGGGGCAATTCTGCAGCCAGCCGCCGACACCGGCTTACCTTCAGGTTTGGGGGTTTTCAGTCGGGAACGGCACACTGGCTACTCCTGTTTTTCTCCGCCATTAGGGTTTCTGCAGAGCTGGTGATGCTATCACCGAGGATTGTCCAGTCGCTGAAGCATGGCAGCGGGGTCTGTAATGGTTGTTTTCGCCCCACCATCGAAAGCAAGTGTCCATTGGGTCACTCACGGTCGCAGCAGCCGCCCCGCCCTTGTCTTCGAACTACCGACAATCGTCGGATTGCCGGATCACTGCGGTCAACGACCGCCATCTTCATCTGCATCTTGAGGAGAAAGAGCGAAATGGGGTTTTCTGAAACCCTATTTCGTGTTTCAGGTTCTTTTAAACCTGTTTTGGATTTTCGGGTCCCAGTTGGGATCCAGATCAGCCCCATCCGAACCGATCCATAAGGCTCCTCTAGATTTGATATGGGATTCGGGTGGGGACCCGCTCTGGTCTGGCCCGAATCCAATTAAAACCCTAGGTCAGACCCGGATCCAGTTAAAACGGGTCTGACCCGGATCCAGTTAATACCGGGTCCGACCCGGATTCGGTTCCAACCGGGTCTGACCTGGATCAGATTCTTACCGGGTCTGACCCAGATCTAGTTAATACTGGGTCAGATCCGGATCCAGTTCATACCGGGTCTGGTCTGGATCTGATTCACCCCGGGTCTGACCCGGATCCCATTAATACCAGGTCTGACCCAGATTTGGTTCCGACCGTCTGACCCAGATCCGATTTCTACCGGGTCCGTCCGGTTTCTACCGGGTCTGACCCAGATCTGGTTAAGCCTCGGGTCTGGCCCAGATCCGGTAACACCCAAGTCTGACCCGGATCCAGTTAATATTGGGTCCGACCCAGATTCGGTTTCAAACCGGGTCTGATCCCGATCCGGTTTATACCGGGTCTTATCCGGATTTGGTTACAGCCGGGTCTAACCCGAATCCAGTAAGGTCCAAACACTATTTGGCCTTAACCGGATCAAGGACTGATTTGGCCCCCTTTCGGGACCGGTTCAGAGTCGTTTTTGAGCGGTTCCTTCCAGTTTCTCACCGGTTTCGAAATGCTAAGACCCTGTTTTTTTAAATATAAGAGAATACATGGATTTTTGCATACGATTATAGGGTTTTTATGAACTTTTGTTCATAATTGACATCGGTTCATAAGGTTCAGAACCAGTTTGGACCCTTGGATGACCGGTTCGGGGTTGTTTCATACCGGTTCAGAGTGCTTTAACACCAGTTTCTGCTTAAGGACCTAGGGTTTTACCCATTTAAGTTTGCCTTGGGTTATTGTTCATGCATTTATAAGTAATTTTTTGCATGCGTGAATGATGTGAGTATAGTATTGACATTAAGAATAGCTAGATAACTTAGTAAATTCATGTCACCAAAGTGACTAAATACATGTATGTTGTCAAAATGTTGTACTATAATATGGTTTTAGCCAATATTATTGTTGTACTTATATTCATGAAATGATAAACGACCCAAAGGTAGTTTTATCGTGTTAAGAATTTAAGTAGCGTAGAATAAGGTAAATGTGTCGAGATACATCACACATGTATATCCAAAGGTACCTTGTGTTGATGGTCTAACTTTACAATAACCTTAGTTTTACCGAATATGGTCGGTAGGCGAAGTGGTTTCGTGTGTCGGAGCTCTTACCAAAGTAGGTCTCTGATGACCCCCTTCACTTGCCTGAAAATAACCATATCAAGGGCCTTTATTCTTTTGTTTTTTCCACTAAATTTTTAGTCTCGTACGAATGTTTCTTGATACGTGTCTTTTGTCGTGCAATTTCTAGTTCTGTGATTTTAGATGACTCAAGCTCTATACATTTTCTTGATGGATTTAACTTTAGTGATTAGAAAGAAACTATTCTTTTTATATTAAGGTATATAGATTTAGATATGACCCTAAGGATAGATGAACCTGCTGTCCTCACTGATCAGAGCACTGTTGATCAAAAGATTGCTTTTGAGAAGTGAGAACGCTCAAATAGGCTTAGCTTGTTGCTTTTGCAATTTAAAGTAGCTAAGAATATTCGTAATGCTATTCCACAATGCAGAACAGTGAGAGAATTTTTGGATGCTATTGAGGCACAATTTGTGAGTTCAAACAAGGCCAGAGTCAGTACTCTGATGTCAAAACTCATATCTATGAAATATACTGGAGGGGAAAACATTCGCCAGCACATTTTAGAGATGAGAAACATAACATCTCAGCTGAATGACATGAAGTTCACCATCTCTGATTCTTTCCTAGTGCATTTAGTTTTAACATCCTTACCTTTGGAATACGGACCTTTTAAAATCTCTTACAACACACATAATGATGAATGAACGTTCAATAAACTTATGTCCAAGTGTGTTGAAGAAGAAGAGAGGTTGAAAGGAGAGAAGGTGCAGAGTGCACATATGGCTTCTCATACATCCAAGGTAGGACCAAAGAAGAACGCATTTAAGAGAAATGCTAGGAAGAAGCCAACTGGGGATAAGTCATCTCAAGACAAGCAATCTGACTCTACTCCCATAAGGTGTTTCTTTTGTAAGAAGGGACACAGGAAGACAGATTGCATAAAGTACAAGAAGTGGTTGGAAAAGAGAGGTAATTTATCATTTGTTTCTCATGAATGTAATTTATTACAAATTTCTGAAAAGAGCTGGTGGATTGATTCTGGTGCTATTGTTCATATTTCTAACTGTCTACAGTTGTTCCTGAGCAGAAGGGAACCAACAATGCATGTGAAAAACATCTATTTGGGAAACAAGATGTGTTCACATGTGAAGGGTGTTAAAATTTGCAGGATTACTTTGAATACAGACATAGTTTTAGATCTCCATGATATCTTTTATATTCTATCGTATAGTAGAAACTTAATTTCAATTTTAAAGTTGGATAAATTTGGATATTGTTTTAAGTTTGAAAATTCCAAATTGTTCATATTCAGAAATTCAATTGAAATTTGGTTTTGTATCAGTTTATGATGGTTTATTTAGATTAAATGTGAAGATCCAAACTCAGGAGTCTCTGACTTCTGAATACGTATTGGTTGGAAATAAACGTAGCTTGACAAATGATAAATCTTACATGCTTTGGCATCGAAGGTTGGGTCATATCTCTGAAAAGCGAATAAAGAGACTCGTAAATGAAGGGATCTTGAAATCTCTAGATTTTATCGACAATGACCCATGTGTTGATTGCATAAAGGCTAAGCATACAAGCACATATAAAGAGGGTGCCAAATGCAGCAGTGAGATATTGAAGATAGTCCATACGGATATATGTGGACCGTTTTCCCCCTGTTACACAGGCAAAAAATATTTTGTCACCTTTATTGATGACTATTCTTGGTATATGTATCTCTACTTGATCTTTGAAAAATCTGATGTTTTCAGATGTTTAAGAAATTTAAGAAAGAAGTAGAGAAATAAACCGATAAGGTTATTAAGATAGTAAGGTCTGATAGAGGTGGCAAATATTATGGTAGATTTACTGAGATGAGGCAAAGGGAATGACCATTAGCGTGATCTCTCAAAGAGGAAATCATTGTGCCTCAATATACCATGTCTGGTAGTGCCTATCAGAATTGTATAACTGAAAGGAGAAATCGTACGCTTAAGAAAATGGTCAGAGCTATGTTGAATTATTCAATACTTCCCATAAAGTTGTGAGGTGAAGCCTTAAGGACTGTTGTGCATATTTTGAATAAGGTTCCTACAAAATCTGTACATAAAACTCCTTACAAGTTGTGGACATGTAGAAAACCATCACTGTCTTATATACACATATGGGGATGCCAATGCAGAGGCTAAATTGTATAACCCCCACATTAAAGCCTTTGATCCAAGAACAACCAGTAGATATTTCATTGGTTATCCAGAAAGATCAAAAGGGTACAGGTTTTATTGTCCATCTCACTCACCACAGATTGTTGAAACGGATAAGGCAATATTCCTAGAAGATGGTTCAGTAGGATTGAGTGCACTTCAAAACCTTGGTTTTGAGGAAGTACAGGATCCAGTTTCGTCACCTGTTAAGGAAAACATCGAAAGATACCACATTGTTATTCCTAATGATGGTGTGGTTGATCATTCGATTGCTAATGCACAAATACAAAGTGAACCTATTGTGGACAATGTGGAAGAGCACGAACAAGATTATCAGGTTCAATCTGAGCCTAAGAAACGACCTGTTTGGAGATCCACAAGGATTAGGAGATCTGCCATACATCTTGATTATGTGGTGTATCTTCAGGAGCCTGAAGATTTTATAAATATGGATGATGACCCATTGACTTTTATGGAAGTTGTTGAAAGCAAATAATCTTCGCACTGGATAGAAGCCATGAAAGAAGAGTTAGACTCTATGGCTAAAAATCAAGTGTGAGATCTTGTCACATTACCTAAAGGAGTAAATCATGTGGGTGTAAATGGGTCTTTAAGACCAAGAAAGACTCCAAAGGTAACATAGAGAGATATACAGCTAGATTGGTTGCTAAAGGATTCACCTAGATGGAAGGCATTGACTATAATGAGACATTTTCTCCTGTCTCAACTAAGGAGTCAATGAGGATAATGTTGGCCCTCATAGCTTATTATGACTTAGAGCTACATGAGATGGATGTGAAAACAACGTTTCTCAACGGGGATCTGAATGAAGAGGTATACATGGAACAACCTTTTGGTTTGTCTCAAAATGATTATTTGGTTTGCAAGCTTAACAAATCAATATATGGACTTAAACAGGCCTCCCGACAGTGGTATATTAAATTTTTCCAAGTCATTGTGACTTTCGGGTTTACAGAAAACATTATTGATCAATGTATATACCTTCAGAAAAGTGGGAGTAAGTTCATCATATTGATGTTGTATGTGTATGATATCTTACTTGCAACCAACGATATAAAGTTACTTTTAGAGACAAAACAGTTTCTTGCATCACATTTTGATATGAAAGATATAGGTGAGGCTGCTTATGTTCTTGGCATTGAGATCCGTTGAGACAGAGAAAAAGGTGTTTTAGGCCTCTCCCAGAGATCCTATATAGATAAGGTGTTAAAGCGATATGGGATGGAGAATTATTCTCCTAGTTCTACACCCATATCAAAAGGTGATAAGCTGAGCCTAAAGGATTGTCCACAAAATGATATTGACAAAGCACAGATGAGTGCTTATCCATATGCATCAGTTGTTGGCAGCTTGCAGTACGCACAGATATGTTCTCGACCAAATATTTCTTTTGTAGTAGGGGTGCTTGGCAGATTTCAGTTTAACTCAGGTTTACCCCATTGGAAGGCTACGAAGAAAGTCTTGTGGTACTTGCAAGGGACAAAAGACTATATGTTGATTTATCATAAAGGTGATCACCTCGAGGTCATTGGCTACTCAGATGCGGATTTAGGAGAATGCCTTGATAGTAGAAAGTCCACTACTGTGTACGTCTTCTTACTTGCTGGGGGCACAATCTCTTGTAGGAGTGGGAAGCAGACGACCACTGTTACCCACACCATGAAAGCAGAATTCATAGCATTGTACGAGACTACTTCGCAGGCTATATGGTTAAAGAACTTCATATCACAGTTAAAGGTGGTCGATTCCATTGGGAAGCCACTGAAGGTCTACTGTGATAATGAAGTTGCAGTGTCTTTTTCGAACAACAACAAAAGTATTACGTCATGTAAGCATATGGAATTGAAGTATTATGTTGTTAAAGAAATGACGGAGAGTCATTTAGTACATATTGTCAATATTGGTACCAAAGAGATTATCGTTGATCCTCTTACTAAAGGGCTAGCACCGGGATTATATTTCGAACATGTAATGAGGATGGGATTGTTAAACTCTTTTTGACATATGCATATAAATAAAGTGATCACTTTCAGTCTTTTGATTCTCATTATGGTTGTTGTTAATCTCATAAGGATTAGAGATTCAACTAAGGACCTATAGAATAGAATAAAAAGGTCATTCTATTCATCAAGTTATTCCCATAAAGTTTTCTGGCTAAAGGGTTTATCGTCGGAACAAGTGGGAGAATGTTGGGATAAACCACCACGTTGGTGGTGGTTACCCACGATGTGGGTAACACTCCCTCTCTGAAGATGTTCCTTTCGTTAAACCTGCACAAATAAAGGAGAACGGTTACACAACCGTTCCCATTTTGTGTCTATAAAAAGGAGGTTTCATGAGCAACCACATACGGGAAAAAGTGTGGAAAAATAAATCTGTGTATACAGTGAAAAACACAGTATAAGAGAGAAAAAGGTCGACTCACCGGTGGCATTCGGAGGCCTATGCTTGTGGTGGCTGCAGACCGGTTGAGTGGAAGGAAACCCCTCTCCGGCAACATTCTCCGCCCTCCGGCAATGGCCGCCTCAGGTACGCATTCTGTGTGTTTGGTTTTGCAGGGGCTCCGACCGGCTGGTGGCTGAGGCGCCGGCGACTCTGGACCGGCGGTGAAACACGACCCAACAGTCGCTGCATCTGATAATACTAGGGGCATCGTTCACTCGTAGAAATTGGGCCACTCGAAATCCGATTCTCTTTAATCAGCTTTCAATCTTGCAGAGATTGATAAGGTAGTTTGAGACTTATCCAAGCTAAAGGCTCCTGGTCCAGACGGTTACCCACCAGATTATTTTTTTCATTGGTTTCGGAATCTCACTAAAGGTGACTTATTCAAGGTTTTTGCCGAGTCGCATGCCAACCATAAGTTGTTGAAATCATTGAGATCATTCTTGTCCCAAAGAAACATGGAGTCGAGGATATTAGCGATTTTAGACCAATATCACTTTTGGGTGTTGTATACAAGATTGTGGCAAGTAGTACTTGCACATTGGCTCTGACCAATCATTCATAAAGTAATTGACAAATCACAAAGAGCATTTATCCCAATCAGGAAGATACAAGATTGTATGGTTTTGGCAAACAAGGTGACAAATAGCATTAAGCGCTCGGGTTGTCCTGCCTTCATGCTCAAGGTTGACCTCAATTGGGCTTTTGTTTCACTAAGTTGTGATTTCCTTTTTGAATGCCTACTTTGTGTTAGAGAACTTATCCCTAATGCCCAAGTGGTTGGGCGGGTTAATGATGAGAGGGGTAATTAGTTTGAAGTGAGAAGAGGCCTTCGCCAAGGTTGCCCCATACAACCCCCCCCCCCCCCCCCCCCTCTCTCTTATTTAATGTTGTTGCAAAAGGTTTGGCATCCTTATTTCGCAAAGCATTTGAGTCCGGTTTCATTTTGCCAGTTACGTTTCAGGGGAATGATTTTTCCATCATCCAATTTATGGATGATATTTTCATTTTTGGGAAAGCAACTTTTAGAGCACATGGTGAGAACATGGTTTCTTTTTTTTTTTACAGAGAAAGATGGGGTTAGGCAGACACTAGTTGTAGATTTATACCATTGGGGATTCAAACTTGCAATGTTCCCAACATAAGGTCAAAGAAATGTGGTAGACAAAGAGAACAAAAGAGGCAACATTTTACGTGGTATCCTACATCCACCAGTAAATTTCACACACACACTCTCTCACTTTATTTCATTAGAGAGGTAATACATTTAGGCTAAGTAGGAGCCAATATGTTACATTTACTACAGGATATAGAAGTTGCCTAAATGGATTTTCCTTTATCTCTTTCATTTGAATCATTTTATCCTTCTTAATTTGGTTGGAAATGGTAACTATATTCTCCTTGATTTCCTTGATTTTAGTAATTGTATTATCCTTCATTTCCTTGATTTTAGCCAACCAGCTTATCATGCTATCTTGACTGCAAACTGGGAGCACCTGACGCATATTGTTAACATGCCCCGTTAAATCAAGATTGCTAAAGAGACACAAAAACTGTTGTTTTATCAAAGATTTAGTGAATGTATCTATTATCTGCTTATTGAAAGTCACATACTTGGTGATGAGATTGTCATAAGCAACCATCTCTTGCACATAATGAAAATCGATCTGTATATGCTTCGATCGATTGTGAAAGGCAGAATTAATGGTCATATGTAGAGTACTAATATTATCGTAGTGAAGAATGGGAGGGGATTCTACCTTTATTCCAATATCTCGGAGAATAGAAAGAATCCATGTGATCTCTGTTGTAGTTGATGCTATAGATCGATATTTTGCTTTCGCACTTGAGCGAACTACCATGCTTTGTTTCTTTGCACTCCAAGAAATACAATTTGCTCCAAGATATGTACAGTAGATCTTCTGGTGATTTGACAGCCTGCCCAATCCGCATTTGAAAAAGCATATAAATCTAAAGTACTTTGCTCCAGAATTCAAAAACCATAATTAATAGTCCCTTTAACATATCAAAGAATTTGTTTCACTGCCTTATAATAACGGTCCTTCGGCTCATTCAGGAATTGACTAACAAAATTCACACTAAAAGATAATTGGGGATGAGTTATAGTCAAATACTAGAGTGCACTAACAAGACTATGGTATGAAGTACGATCTTCAAAAACTTTATCGCCCAAGAATTTAGTATCAACTTTAGTCGCCATTGGCGTGCTGATTGGTTTATCCATCATATTAGCACATTCTAGAATATCACAAGCATATTTGGTTTGACATAAAAACAATCTTATTGCATGAACAACCTCAATTCCACGGAACAAATGTAATAGTCCTAAACCTTTCATAGGAAACTCCTTTTGTAAATTCTTCAAAAAGGTGTTCCTGGACTACACTATAAGAAAATTGTTAATTAGCGACAGAAATTTGTGATGGATTTTTTCCGTCGCAAATTTGCGACAGATTAGCTAGAAAAAACTTTCAACCTGAATTCATTGCTAAGTAGCGACGGATTAGCGATGCAAAAATGTTATCGTTAATCCGTCGCTACTTAGCGACGGAATAGCGACTCCAATTTTTTGTCGCTACTTGTCAATAGAAGAAAAACAAATTAGCAACGGATTTAGCGAGGAAATTTTTCCGTCGCTAATTAGCGACGGGTTAGCAAGGGAAAATTTTCCTCACTAAATAAGTCGCTAATTTTTTATTTAAACCGCCCATCAAGAGTGCAAAATTTTTCCTCTCTCCCTGTTCGAAATTTAAACCAACCGAGCGATTTAAACCGACTTCTGAAGGAATGATATCGAAGGACGGCGACGAGGCAGAGCGGACGGTTGCTGGAGAACGGCGATGCCAGAGAGTGCACCGGTTCACGAAGGACGGCGATGAGGCAGAGCGGCCGGTTGCTGGAGGACGACGACACCAGAGAGCATGTCGGTTCACAGAGGATGGCGACGAGGCAAAGCATTTGGTTGCTGGAGGACGGCGACGCCGGAGAGCGCACCGGTTCACAAAGGACGGCGACGAGGCAGAGCGTTCGGTTGCTGGAGGACGGCGACGCCGGAGAGCGTGGCGCCGATTCACGGAGGACGGCGATGCCGAAGAGCGCACCGGTTCTTGGAGGACAACATTGCAGATATCGAAGGACGGGCAGTCCCTTTGCAATGCCTGTCGGGTGCAGTACAAGTCCAACTTATTGTTGCCGGAATACCGCCCTACAGGGAGCAAATTTTTTTTTTTTAAATTTAGCGACGGATACTGTCTGTTGCTAATCTATCGCAAATTAACGACGGAAGTAATGACAAATAATTTTAGCATTAATTAGCGAGCAAAAATTTGCGATGGACGATATCCATCGCTAATCCGTCGCTAAACAGTTTAGCGATGGATATCGTCCATCACTAATCCACGATTTTCTTGTAGTGTTATTTCCAGTGAGAACCATGTTGTCAACATATACAAGAAGAATGAGACAATTTTCTTGATCATGATATGTAAACATGGAAGGATTAGAAATATTGCTTTTGAAAACATATTGAAAGAAAAAATCACTTAGTCTTTCAAACCATGCTCAAGAGACTTGCATTAACCCATATAGTGCTTTCTTAAGATGGCATACATGATTTGGAAATATTGGATCTTCATACCCAGGCGGTTGTGGCATAAAAATGATTTCATTAAGGGATCCTTGTAAAAATGCATTTGTTACATCAAGTTGTCATATTTTCCAATGCTTTACTGTAACAACAATGAGAATGGTTCTAATACTTGTTGGTCGAATAACTGGAGAAAATGTTTTGCGAAAATCAACTCCCTCAATTTGAGTAAACCGCATAGCAACAAGTCTAGCATTGAGACGATCTAGGGTTCCATCATACTTTTGTTTCATCTTAAAAACTCATTTTGATCCTACTATATTTATATTAGGTTTCAATGAAACTAATTCCCAAGTTTGATTTTCAATTAAAGTTGTCATTTCTTCATCCATGGCAGCCTTCCATCTGAGGAGCAAAATGGGATTAGGTTTAAAGGCTCCTAATATCCCGTGTGTAGTCATTGTTCTACCGATAGGCTCAAGAATAGGATGTTCATCAACATTTTCTTCAGGTAAGGATCAATCTCAATAGGGTCTTGATGAAGATCATTCTAGATAAGGTAATAGTAGGTTGGTTATTTAACAGTTGATTTGTATCAAGCAAGGCTGACCAGCTATTGTCTTCATAAGAGTGATTTCGAGGATCTCTTTGCATATAAGAATCGGTTTATGAATTAATAGCTTGGTCATCACCCCCAAACTCTCCATCAATAAAACTGGAAAAATCATTTCCAACATTTTTATTTTTGAAAAGAGAGGCAGGATTTCTTAAAAGAAAAATTTATTCATCAAACACCATGTCTCAACATGTAGATCCATTTTGTCTAAGAGTGGTAACACTTATACCCCTTATACTTTGAACTGTAATAAATGGCAGTGATTTTGGATCAAATTTATCCTTTGCATATCCTCTAATGTAAGGAAAGCACTGACAACCTAAAACGCACAAGTAGGAGTAGCCTAAAACATGCAAGTTGCATATCTTTTAAGATTTTTATCCTTTTATCAAATTGTCTTTCAATGAATTTTTGAAAAGTCACAAAAATCTCAAAGAAATCTGACTTATTTTTCATCGAATAGAGCCAAAAAAATCGGGTACTGTTATCAACAAAAATGACATAGAACCTGTAATTTTCTTGAGCTTGAATAGGAGTTGGGCCCCATATATCTGAGTGAATTTTCTCAAGAGGTTGATGTTCAACACTATCAAAATAAGAAAAGGAAGATGATAAGCCTTTTTCATTTTACAACTTTCACTAACATGATCCTTCAAATTATCTAAAACCACATCAATAAAATTAATATTTTTAAGAAAAGTAACTATTAAAAAAAAACAAAATAAAGCATAGTATGGAAGTGTACCAGAATCCATCGTTGCGTCGATATATCTTGATGGGGTTTTGATCTTTTGCCCATCCTTAGGATAAAAAACCAAAATTTTTTGTTCACTTAAACACCATAATTTCGTATTGCCACATTTGCAAATATGAACCATACACAAGCAAAATCATGTATATTCAATTCAATAATGCCACACTTGCACTACAACATAACATCAACCTTTCAACAATATTAGTGAAAAGGAAAAACATGCACACATTCAAATGCATCGCCCATGCATGCATGCTTGTATATCCATGCATTTCAAGATGAATCGGGTCTCTTCTTGAACCACTCAACACAAATCAATGTAGTAAACCCAAAAATACTTTCAACACAGGCATCCTATTCCTAGGGGTGATTCACTTGAATCCTAGGCATAACAACCCTTACCCGAGCCCAAAACATCAAGAAATCACAATTTGGCACATAGGAGTCGACTCTCTTGGACACAGAAGTCGACTCTTCCCCTAACAAGAGTCAACTCTTTTTAGAAGGAGTTGATTCTTACTCAGCAGGGGTCGACTCTTTGACTCTTTATGTGCAAGAGTCGATTCTTTATAGCCAAGACTCAACTATTTCAAAAAGAAGTCTAATCTCAAAAAAAAGAGTTGACTCTTCTGAATCAAAAGTCAACTCATCGGAAGCATGAGTCGATTCTAATGCCCATATATATATATATATATATATATATATATATATATATATATATATATATATATATATATATATATATATATATATATATATATATATATACTAATTTTCATAAAATTCTATTTTTTTGAAAACATAACACAGAGAAAGACAATTCTTTTTATAAAACCCTTTTTCAAATCACGGGTTCCAAAATCTAGGGCCAAAATTCCCAAAACACTTTATAAGGACATACTGAAATTAAACTTTTCCAAGATAAATGATGTTCAAATGCATGCTACATCAAGATATCATGCACATACACCTCCTAATCCATACGTTCTTTCAAAAAAAAAATTAAGCATGATTTCAGAGCATATTATGTTCCCCTTAAGTAGGAAAAATTATAACTCACATAGCATGCAAAAATACCCAAAATAAAGCATGGGAATACATGATCAAGAAAGGTACACGGGTATATTGTTGTTGGCCCATACTATTGATCTTTACATATAGATGTTTTTAGTAGCATTTGCAGTTGTTGATAAGGAACCCAATGATTCATGGGCATGGTTTCTAGATCATATAAAGCACGAATTCATATACTTTGATGAGTTTAGAAAAAGAGGACTATTGACGGTTATCGTAGATAGGCATCTAGGTTTAAAGTATGATGTCACTCACATATGGCTTACATATCATGTTGAATTTTGCATGAAGCATTTGACAGTGAACTTTTCAAAAAAAAATCGTTCACCACTCAGTGCACTTTGGTGGAGTGCATCTCGAGCAGCCAAGAAAGAACAATACAATTATTTTCTTGATAAAATTAAGGAACAAAGCGCAAACGCATATAATTATGTTGCCACTGACGTAGATCCAAAGTATTGGGCTAATTGTCACTTTCATGCAAAAAGATATGGTTGCTTAACATCTAATATAGCTGAGAGCTTCAATTCGTGGATTCTAGTCATACGTAACAAGTTCATAATTCTACTTATTGAAAAGTTTTGTTTCATGCTAATAATTTTTTTTTTTAGAAAAAAGATTGTGGGGAAGCATATGCTAGGTGTTGTGATGCCTAAGGTAAAAGAAAAGCTAGAAGAACTAAAAAAAAAATTAACAACAAATACCTATAGAAGTATAGCAATGCCTCCAACAACAGTATAAAGCCCATTCCCATGGGACAACATAGTGCACTATGAACAACATATTACCACAGCTCTACCTCCACCTCGAGTGTCGAAGACTAGCGTCCCCTAATCTAATATGGCAGAGAATGGTCTACAATTGACCAAACGGTGTTAAACACACTACCATAGGGTTGGTGCTTCTGCGCATCCACATTTGACAAGCTTGCTCCAGCTACACTTTGGTGAACTCAAACAAATCATTTAGTATAGCTTGTTTTTAATTATTACTTCTTCATGCATCATACCGTACCCTCTTGGTACCTATTTATTTTATTTTATTTTATTGAAGCATGGAAAAAGGCTTATAACTAAATAAATCCCTCAATTTTTAGATATTGTTGGATAAATCCAGAAAAGCCTATATTTTTCTATTAACTTGTTTGCTAATTTTGCAGGAAAGCTCAAGAGTTTACTTTCTTTCCCTTTCTTTAATTTATTATTCAATTATTGATGTAAATTATAATTATAACATTAGAATAAGAACATTTTACTTTTTTGCTTAGCTTAGGATACATTTGCATATAGTTTGCTTTCAATAATTAACTATTGTGGATGATGATTCATACGCATATTTCAAATCTATAATGGTCAACATGAATGGCACGTGCACCTGCTTCTAAGGAGTTGATAAAATCAGTGGAATTCATATTTATGGCTATAGTCAGAATACGAATGAAACTCAGATTTATCATTTTCTTTTAAGTTACAAACGACCTATACTCTTAAGCTATCTTCATAAATCATTGCATATTTTCAAAAGCTTTTCCAAGTATCTTTCCTTTTAGAATCAAATGAGATATATTCAATACATATTCGTGGCCATAGTCAGAGATATGTGGCGAATCTATCTTATCTAAATTCTATAAGGCACAGAAATCCTTTTACAAATGATTTCTCTCAAATCCTTCAGAAAATATTTTCACAAACTGCATCCATGCATCATCTGGGTTTAGATTGCATCATGAAAGAGTTCATAGGGCCACATGTCCATCCCTTTTGATATATTTTAGAGTTCAATTTCAGAAAAGTTGATTTTCTCAAAGTTACCCGGGTTTTTCTTCAAAAATCCTTTTTTCTAAAAGCATCAGGATTTTCTATCTTCAAAAATCAATTTTCTCAGAATTGCTTCCCTTTTCAAAAAAACATTTCCAACAAATTTTAATAAGCATGCATCATGTTTTCAATCTACATTTTTCAAAGTTCATAGCACATGTTTGCTTCTTCGTGTATTTAGAAATAGAATAATGATTTAGATAGTTGAGCAAAGCAAAGCAAAGAACAAGATTGATCCTTGGTTCGACTATCCCTGATTATGGCGAAAGAAATGATTGAACCTCGTACCAACAGGCGAGTCCCATTCTTCAGAATTTTCCCGTATTTTAAAATAGAGGTGAGTTATTTTCAAAACTTTTTCAAAAGGTCAGTTTGAAAGCAAAAGTAAAATTTTGCAATGATAATAGGTCTGGCGAACGAGATGGGACTTGTCTTTGCCTGATCAATCTAGTGATTTGCTTTATTCAACTTGTTAAAATCGTGTTTTATAATGTCAGCTCTATTTCACGTGAACCTAAGAGCCTAAAATCTAACTCAGCTGACATGAATCGCATATATACTTAGGCATGGTTTGGTAGGACAGATTGCGAAGGCATTATTCATGCTCACATAGACTTAGGTCTCATACAATCCTCCTTAATCCAGGATCTGATTGAAAACATTGTTTGTTTCTCATAATTTTTCAAAATTCTACTTCTTTAGGTCATTAGAGCCTTTTGTTTCTTGCATGTTGATCATTTTTCAAAAAACAACCCCATCTATTTTTACCTGGCTACCACATTGCTGGGATATTTTCCAAAACCATAGTTCAGGATAAAGCCTCACAACTAGGTCACCTATTTGGGTCAAACCTCTCTGCCACGTACCGAGGACCATAGTCCAAAGTATATCGACAGGCACTCAAGGATGTTGAAAAACATGAGCCTAGAACCGAAGAAATTACTTTTATGTCACGTACATCGGGTCTCGTCCTGAGTATATCGGCATAGCATGATTAGACACAAATGATCTGAGCCATAGAGTTAGGATTAGGGTCCTACAGTTGTTTCAAAACTTATGCATTTAGTGTCAGACTTTTAGGGAGTGTTGTATGCACATACTTGTTTGTGCAGGATGTGATGTCAATGTATCTTATCCATTTTTCATTATTTTTCCTTTATTTTTCTTATATTCAATGATTTTATAAATCCTTGGACTATTTTTTTAAAAAAACTCTATTTTTCTTTAAAACTCCAAGCAATTTTTCTTTTCCTTCCATTCCTCTAGATCTCAAATTTACAACTTTGTTTTGATCTTGCTTGTAATTTTTCAAAAAATCGTGTATAGTCTTGCCCTTATTTCTTCTTTATTTTTCAGTCTATTCTGATGGCATCCAGTCAACTTGATTTCATTGTTCTTGAGGGTCATATCTCTTAAGAGATGCAGCAAGGTCTCCTTGAACATCGAACTCTGAACACCGAACCTTTTCTTCCCCAGTGGTATTATTTCTGACTCAAAAACTTGTCCCATATGTTTTCGGATCATTTGAGCGACTGCAGATTAGAGTTGACAATGACAATTGGCAGGTAGCTTGTCAATGGCAATTTGATTCAAGCACTAGCAGAGCAATGAAATTCATGCACCTGTACCTTCTGATTCCCGTGGGGAGAGATGACTCTACTACTGAATGAATTTTTAGAGATTATGGTTCTACCTGAGTCAGCTAGTCAGCCAGAAGATATATTAGAACAGCAGTTTCTGATCAACGTCAAGGGACTTGACCCCCGAGATGCTTTAGCCCAAATGACTGAACCCAGATCTTGGCCACTAATAGAGGCATATAAGAGTCAGTGTATTGACTTGTTTGAGCTATACCGACAGTATGGGGCATTTGAAGAAGTCGATTCCTTATCTCGAACAATGCGAGAAAGGATTCAACATGTCATGATTCTGTGCAAAATAGGACTAGCCTTCTTCTAGGACGGACAAAACTATGTCGCCATCAGAACAGTGTAACTTTTGTAAAGATGGAAAAGTCGATAGACTAACCGTCTCTCGATCGCCATGGCCACACTTGCCTTCTTATACCATGGTTTGACCAACTTCATACTCAGAGATTCAATCTTAGTAGAAGGGTGCATCTATGCATTGCAGTCTTAGTTCTTCCAGCATGTGCCAGCTCAGGCAAGTTCTTTCAGATATAATGGCAAGGAGACACTACCCACTCCTCGGTACAGATTCTTGATCAAGAACCTCCATGAAGAAGAAATCGTGTGGGATTACTTTGATTGTCGAGAGTCACCCCCATGATACACTTATGTGTATGGCAAGCGACTCAAGTTACTCGGACCGTTCTTCTTCATCTATTACCAGCCAGAGCGATATGTCAAGCAGTTCTCACAGAGGCAGAAGCACATTGATGCTCGATTATTATTAGGCATTGTGTCAGAATTTGATCTAAAGTCTGCTCAGTGGTTTGGAACATACCACTTCAATAAATATAGTTGGGGTTCTTTTGTCATCCTTACTGTTTTTCCTGATTCTCGAGTAAACCATGATTATCTTGAGTGGTGGCAAATTGTTTGTCCACCCCTTTTTTGTCAAGTTTATTATTAATAAAATCATTTCCTTTCAATAATTTATATTTTATCATGGATTGACGACCTCGCCTAGGTAACAAGGCATATCTTAGTTGCTCACTTCTTTTATTAAGAATGACAACACAATTATCGCAATCTTGGTGATGATCAAATCTCTGGTAATGGGATATCCTTTAAATTGTCGACCTAATCTCCCCCAATCATTTTTCCTCATTCCATCCTAAATCGTCCTTCAAATCTAATCATTCATATTATTCTATAGAGAGCATTCGCAGTTTCACATGATTTAGACAAGGTCTGACAAGAAGACTACACCTATCCAACATATCATTTACTCTTCTACATCTGAGCAAGAAATGAGCTCTCGGCGATATGCCAGGGACCATAGTCAGCAAGCTAACAATGGCATTGATCCGCATATGTACTCATTATTTCATAAAATGATGAGTAAGATGATGACTGAGTAGGTAGGGGTCAGTTCAGGCAAAATCCCCACTAAGAAGAAGGTCAAAGATCGCACCATGAAAAAGCACCTGAAGATCTTAAAGAAATGGGTTCAATACGAGGATACCTCAGATGAAGCCAAATTAGTGGGTGACACCGATGAAGAGCGGGAAGCTTTCATCTCGACTCAGCAGGCATTTTAGAAGCCGATAAACCAAGCCAATGATTATTCTATAGAAGACCCAGTTCAGGCGCAACTCAAAGAGATGACCAAGATGGTTAAGGATCTGCAAGCTCGTGACAAGGAAAAGAAAGTCTACATGAGTGAGGACTTCTACGATGACTTGGAAGGAGATGATAGTCTCAAAGACCTCCCCCAAAAATTTATCAAATTTGATGGTTCTAGCGACCCTAAAGCACATCTTACCATGTTTTTTGTTGAGTGCACTAAGTTTAGAAGAGACAACAGGGCTATCTTTAGGTGCTTCCTACACAGTTTGGAGGATAAAGCGGCCAAATGGTACTCAGAACACATTAACCCCATCGAGCTGAAGGAATTCGATAAGGTGATTAATCTTTTTATTGAACGATTTTTGTTCAATACTAAAGCATTGTTGACACTAAACCACCTATGCAACTTGAAGCAAAAGGATAGTAAAAAGGACAGGGACTTCATCCGCAGGTGGAGGAGTACCTGTAATAAAATGAGAAACCCAATTTCAAAGGAGCATGTGCTTCAAATCATCTTGAATAACTTATTGCAGCCATTGAGAAATCTTATTTCAACATCACTGTCAAAGACCTTCATTGAGTTAATAGAGCGAGCCAAATGGCTCAAGATGGTTATAGAAAGCAGGGTTTACGAGGGCATCACCCTCGCCAAAAGCAGTAATCAGCATGATTCAAAGAAGAAAACACATTTCACTTACTCTGCCAATTCAGGTGGCAACAACAGTAAGAACCATCGCGAGGGCAATAGAAAAGCTTACAGTTATGGTTCAGGAAGCTTGAATCCTGGCAAGAATGAGCAGAAAGACAGATCGCTCCAACAGAATGATAAACCATTCCAGCAGACTGTCTAGCAGAAGCCAAGACCATGGAGAAGACCAAAGCACGAAGGGTGGAGCTATGAGCGCAAGTTTACCCCCCTAGGCCAATCACTCGAGATTGTGCTCAAGTATATGCTTGCTAAAGGCATGGTGAAGCTCCCAAAGGTGGCCGACCCTCCTATCGTCATGGGAAAGATGAAGGATCGATTATGCAAGTTTCACCGAACAGTGGGACATGACACAGAGAACTACTTTGTTCTCAAGAATATCATCCAGGACTATATTGACAAAAACCTTTTGGTAAAAGGTGGTGATGATGAGGAATTGATCATATTGACCCAACCATTTCTCCAACATTCAGCAGCAGTAATCTCAGATTAGCCATTTCAGCCACAGGATCACATTCAACCATGCTCCAGTGAGGACATTTGTGTTCAGCATCGGGTTCTAGTGCTGCATCAGACCCAGTCCAGCGCCAAGAAGATGGATCTCATTTTTGCCATCAGCAAGTTAAATTTATCAAGTGAGCCTACAAAGGCATCCGCCAAAATTGTCGAAAAAAAAATTGAGCTTCCTAAGCGATTTATCAAGACTGTTCAAGAAAAGAATAAGGCATCTGATGAAAATGTGAATCTGGTCCAAAGGCCAATTACCGCCCTCTCAAAAGTTTTAATCCTCGAGTTGGCGCATGCCTCCCCCAAGCACTAACAAGTCCTGAACGATTTACTGCAGAAGTTCAAGGTAAAGCTAGGCACAACTTCTGAAGACTTGGCCCAAATCATCAACCAGGCCATGACCAATGCCCCTATCACTTTTTCAGATGAGGATTTGCCAAAGCCTCATGCATTTCACAACAATGCCCTATATATCATAGTACGGACCTGAGGAATATCCGTACCCCACATGCTCGTTGATGGAGGCAACAACCTCAACATCTGTCCGGAAGTAACTGTGAAGGCTCTAAGACTGAAGGAAGGAGAAAACCTGCAAGACCCTATCACCATCGATGGTTTTGATAACTATGGGCAGACAACAAAGGGAAAGATTTTCCTCAAAATCTTTATCAACTACAATGTGTATATGGTTCTTTTCCATATCGTCAACGTGCCACCTACATATAACCTTCTTTTGGGATGCACATGGATTCACAATGCGAATGTCGTTCCATCGACACTTCACCAGTGCATCAAGTGGTCCAAGGGTGGCATGATCACCACGATTTTAGGTGAAGATCCAGAAGAAAAGCTGTCGCAACCAATGATTCTCTGACCAACATTTACAACAGACATCCCCGACATCAGAGAAAGTGATGAAGTTAGCCTCAGCAAGAGCTGAGAAATGTTGAAACTGGAAGAAGCACGATCAACCGAGAATGTCGCAGAGATGGTTCGATGGCAAGGGCCACATTTCTTAAAGATCGAAGGTCGTCTTGACTACGGTTCGTTCAGAGATCATCCCAGGTTCCCTCAATTTGTAAAATTCAAGAAGCAGATTTTTTTTTCGAAGTCTAGCTCGGGTTAGGCAGATCCCTATAAGTTATACAACTATACCATTGGGTTTTGAACCTGCAATTGTACAAGTTCTCTTTAAATTAATGAAACAGGTAGGGGTCTGCCTAACCCCATCTTGCCTATCAAAAAAGAGACATGTCTATGAGAAATATATGATGGGACTCACAAAATAAATATAAAAAACAGCTTTTGTATTAAAATGGGTTCATACCTCCCCCTAAGAAAGCATTTTCTCTTCAAAGTGACCCTTTCCAAGGAAAGAAGGAAGCTCTGCTTGAGTGAGAGTGTATTCTATTGTTCAAGTTCTCAAATGGGGTGTGAGTCCTTACTTTCCCAAATGTCCCATGATCCAATTCCTCGTTCCTCTTTTCCTGTCCAACCATAGTCTTAGGGCAACTTAAAGTTACCTTCCAAGTTTAACTAATAACTTCAAATGAATTTAATACTTGTATTGAAAATTTCAAACCACTTCAAGTGACGAATGTACTCACCTAGACTTCAACTGTTAGGATCTTTTTTTTAGGAATTGTTTGATTGACCTTGTATCTTATATCACCATCTTAGCTAATCGGGATGTATGCTTTGGATTGTCTCGGATTTGATGTTTAATAGTGAATCCAATCTACTATACCAATTGAACAACATTGCTATGAATGATTGAATTAAGAAGTTCCAACCAAATATTCATGGTTTTTCTAGTGGGAAATACAAGGAAACCCTAGTTTTTCAACGGATCTAAACAAGCCCTAAAAATTAACAAACTTTAGACGAATATGACGCACCTTTGTCATTTTATTTTAGACCCTTGGTAAAGTATTGGCGATTAACTCATTCCACTGTCAAAAGAAGTGTTTTAGTCAAGCTTAGGGGTGTCAACGGGTCCGGTTTGGTTCCGACCCAGGTGAAACCAAACTTGGACCCAATTTTTTGGTATGGTATCGGGTTTAGACCCGGTCTAATCGGGTCTACTATAAGAGAAACCATACCCGGACCTGATAAGAACTACATGAACCAAACCCGGATCATACCCGATAAAATAATAATTTTATTATTTTTACATTGAAAATTTGTGGGTCTTAATCAAAACTCAGGTCGGGCCCGGGTCTGGTATAAAATTCCACAAACTATATCTGGACCTTTGGGTCCAGACTCAGGTCTTAATTGGGTCTTCTTATTTATCACCATACCCAGACCCTATAAGGTTTAGTTTCGGCCAGGTCCAGGTAAATCCGACTCGTTGGCACCCTTAGTCTGGATAACATAACGAACACTTTTAAATGATAAAGCTTGTTTTTGAAGATATGTAGGGAGTTAAACGGCCCCATCGGATCTAACTCTATAGGAGTTAGATGAAAAAAGGTAATACTGAATCCGAATTCCATTAGCTAATTAAGTATATTTTAGAGTTTTTTTTAATGCAGTGGTTACCATGCAGCTTCGCTACTGATGACCATTCATCTCAACATTTGCCAAGATGGACACATACCCCCATATCGAGAAATGGCAAAATGGTGGCTGTCAAGCAGGTTGTTGCACGCATCTCGAGAGGTGCTAAAATATTGGTTGCCAAAGAGTCGCTGCACGCCCACCATGCAGCGACGCTGCATATAATGTGAAGTGTATATTTTATATGTAATCGGGTTTGGTTAAGGGTTGACGTCGGATTCAGGTGCAAATCTACATACCGGAACCGAGTCCAATTACCGATTGGATTCAGTTTGCTTTACTGGATCCGATTTGGTTCCGTTGACATCTCTAGTAGCCTTATGCAGGCATCAATAGCTTTATGTTGTTTTCACACTTCACTACAGATGGCGAACACGATCATTTATTCACCTGTAACTTCGTCCAAATATTATATATGGCCTAAATTTAATGGGATCCAACCTGATTTCAAAAGTAGCGTATTCCATCGTCACCTACCATGTCTGTCCACGTATATAATAATAATTATTATTATTATATGTATTTCTATTATTATTTTGTATGTGTTGTTGGATATTTGGGTTTGGGTTCAACCCATAGTGTGACCCGGTTTGACACTAACAAAGGGTTAGTAGGCTAATGGGATTTAGTAGGGTAGGGTTACAAGAATGTAAAGGGGTTCACATTCTCTAAACCCTCCTTATCCTCTAATATAAATACGAGGCTTGCCTATGAGAGTAGCCTACAACTCAAAGCCTGCCTTTTGTCTTCGTAATTTTTGTTGGGTTCCAGGTTATGCTCACCATCGACTTGAAGGCTTGGGCTCATCGTGAGCATCAATAGGATGAGGAGAACGCCGAGCGCCCGCACGTCGCATTGACTATATGGCATCTACCGATATGTATTAAATTGGCATTTCGATTCTTATTTTGAAGCATACGCCAACATTGGGTTATGAGCCTACTTTTGTGCATTATGTTGCACGTGTGGGTGCATCAAGAGCATTCAGTCTACGCTCACCGATGTTTGCGTATTTTATTTATGCTGCTGACGCAAACTCAAGCCTGCTATCCCATTCCCTTGCTGCTGACCGTTGTAGAATGAAAATAAAAGGATCAGGGCCAACATGTAGGATTTCCTGTCTGCTATCGGTGACTGGCATTCGCTGGAGAAGTGAGGCTACAGGCGACTGCTGCCACCGGCAGCCTCGCCAATGCCATCAACAATAACGGGAGGGCAGTGATCGGTCCACACTTCCATCCCCGACTTCAAAGAGGGCTAAAGGGCTTTTGCCCTTTTTCGTTTCAGAGAAAACAGAGGCGCTGGCAGAGGTAGATGGTCTCAAAAGCACTGCCATCACCGATAGTGTTTCGGTCGGCCTCTAGAGCCAGTGGTTGAAGGGAGGCCGTCGCTGCATTAGCAGGGTTTCTTTCCCTTTTTGCTTTCACCGGAAGGTCGGTGGTGGCTAACAGCGATCATTGTCGCCATCAATTGACCATCGAGGCCGGCTGCCTTGGTCGGTGGCCAGCAACTTTGATCGACCGTCGAGGGAGTGAGCAACCCCGACGATAAAAAAAAAAGATGCAAAACCCTTACCTTTGCTGAGGGGGGGGGGGGGGGTTGTCGTGGATCTTTGTTGGGAGGGGGGATGACCTTCGCCGGTGGTTGTTGTTTCACCAGTGGACTCGCCAGTATTGTCCCCTGAACAGGGAGGGCGAGGGTTTTTTGCCCTTTTAGTGGTTTTCAATTTTTGAGAAATCGAACGATCGATTTCTCATCAACTGAAATTGGCAAACATGATCTTTATCGCTCTCTGGACCGGGCAGATCGAGCCCATATCCAGACCCGACATTTGGATCTGATCCTGGAGACTAATCCAACCCCGTTCTGAGGGTTCAGACCAAACTCAGATCCATTTGGGATCTCGAGTCTGGGTTAAACCAAAACCACTGGACTTGGGCCCATTTGGGTTTTGGTTCTGGTATGATCCAAATGAACTAGGTCACGATCCAGATCGAATTTGACCAGGTAAGGTTTAGGTCTGATCTGATCTAAATGGATTGGGTCATAATCCAGATTCAACTAGATTCGGTTATGGACCGGGTCTGATATGATCCAGTTAGATCGTGTCTAATCTGATCTGGGTCTTGATCGGGTATGGTTTCTGGACTCAACCTAGGTCCTGTTCAGGAGTGAATTTGGGTATGGATCGAGTTTTGGATCATTGGATCCAATTCGGGACTCAATCATTTTGGGTTTGGATCCAAGTTGGGTCTGAACCAGAGGTATCCGACCCAAGATCCATTTTAACTGGATCTAGATCCGGATTGGATCAGATCAAATCTAAAATAGGGCTCATTTACTATTTTTACTTGAATCGGTTCTATGACCGATATGATACTTTTTAAAATCAGTTTAGAGTCATTTTTGAGCGGTTTCTATCAATTTTTTACTAGTTCTGAGATGTAGAGACCTTGTTTTCATGAATTCATAAAAGGACAGGGATTTTCTCATTCAGTTATAGGGTTTTATGAGCTTTTGTTCATATTTTGCATTGGTTCATTAGTTCTAAAACTGGTTCAAACCCTTAGATGACTAGTTTGAGGCATTTTTAAACCTATTCCAGCAATGACGACCTTGGGTTTTTACCCACATGAGTATGTTTTTGTTATTTTCCATGCTTTATAAGTGTTTATTGTTAAGGAAGCATGACTTATGCATGTTTAATACATGTGTTTTATGTTGTTTAAGTAATGCATAATGTTCTTAAACATGAATTATAACTAATTAAATTCATGATATTTTTAATGTGTTTTTATCAAAATTAGTTTATTCATATAAGTTAAAGCATGAACCTGTATTTTGATGATATAATGCATATTTCGTCATGAATATACATGCATTAACATGTGTGCATGGGCATGCTCCATAATACAAATATGATTTCGGTAAAAGATCTTGATTAACTGATTCATGTAATCATCAAAGTGATCTGAGTTGCATTATTGAGGATTCTTTAAACTGTGTTAAGATTCGATATTATGATTATGTGTGACTTTATGAAACAATGATTCTACCTAAAGGTAAGTCATTGCATTTTAAATTCACACAGGGTGCAATAGTAGATGTGTATACCAGCCCATGAAGTTTGTTCGTACTCAAACGTACAATGTTGAATTGTCTCTAGTTACATGATCTGTTAGTTTCATCAATTGAAGTCAATTTCTTGTGAATTGAGAAGATGAAGCAACTATGAGTATTATCGTTTCCACCAAAGTGGAATGATAATGGCCCAATTATGTTTGTCTCAGAAATGGTGAATAATAAAGAATCTCACATTTACCTTTTCAATATAAATCTTATATAGAGTGATTAATTTATCTCATATAGAGAATAAAATAGCTGCTCTGAAAGCTGTCTATGAGAAGTTAGAGCTCTTAAAAGGATGTCTTTGAAAAGTAGAAGTGATCGAATATTCTTAGCATGTTGCTTTTGTAATTGTGAGTGACTCAAAATATTTGAGGTGTCATCTCTCACTGCAGGACAGTGAAGGAATTTTTGAAATCTATTGGGACAAAAATTATTGATTTTATATGAGATTTTATCTCAGGTCATATGAATTAGAAGTTTCATTATGGGTCTTGAGATTGTGGACTCTATTGAGAGACCACTAAAGATCTTTTATGATAATGAAGCAGTCGTGTTCTCAAATAATAATAAGAGTTCAACCTCGTATCGACACATGAAGTTAAAGTACTTTGTTGTTAAAGAAATGACTGAGAATCATCTGGTATGTATTGATACAATTGGTACGAAAGAAATGAGTGTGGATCTCCATACTAAAGAGCTAGCACCAGAATTGTATTCCCAACATGTAAAGATGATGAGTATGTTTGATTCCTTCTGATGTATAACAATACATTATGGTTATATATGATCATATTTGTGAAAATAAATTGATTCTCTATGACTTTATGTGTTGTAGATTTTGCATAAAGGATCTCTTATTTGGTTAGAGAATAGCAGAATAACAATATTAAAAAACCAATAAAATAGGTTAGAGACCAACCTATTCATAAAGGTAATCTTAACATGATAAAACACTAAAAATGAATTATATTATAGTATATAGAAATATGATATTTCATAAAGAGGTGATTGTTTTCATGACTCATATGATTTATTCTTGTGATACAGGATAGCATGTTGACGCACATGAAGAATTAAGTCTAGATAACAATATAAACCTTGATTTAGTACCCTTTTAGTGTCAATGGGCTAATGGGCTATTAGTGAGATTTAGTAGGGTAGGGGTTACAAGAATGTGAAGGGGTTCACATTATGTAACCCCCATTATCCTCCACTATAAATATGACGCTTGGCTACTTGATGAGAGTAACCTCAAGTTGAAAGTCTGCCTTTTGTCCTCATAATTTTTGTTGGGTTCAGGATCCTGCTGAGGAAAAAGCCGAGCACACGCACGTCACATCAACTATATGGCGTCGACTGGTATGTGTTAAATTAGTATTATGATTCTTATTTTGAAGCATAGGCCAACATGTGTAAGTTGAGAAAACATCATTGATTGTTTTTTTTCCTTAGCCTAATGGTGTTGGTGTGTTTACCCTTGCTTGTCTGCTCCATGTCCAGCAAAAACTTGCAATTTTTTTGTTGAACTAGTTAGAATATATATATATATATATATAGATAGATAGATAGATAGATAGATAGATATAGATATATAGATATATATATATAGAGAGAGAGAGAGTAATGGGTCTGTGCTAAACCTATTTGGTGTTAAACCGCATGCTAAATGGGTTTTGTAAGATTTTTTCATTTTATTTTTAAATTCTGATAGTAAAGACGTGATCTATGTACTTGATTTTAGAGGGATCAACTCTTTGAAGCATTTGATTCCAAAACATTGGTGGGTTTTTATAAAGTTCAAAAAATCAATGGTTCAAAATCATTTAAAATTTTTGAGACTCTAAACATTATTTTTTCATCAAAAACACACGATCCTAGTAAATCGACCATGCCCAACACATTTATAAGGTCAAAACCGCATAAAAAGCACTGGAGAAGCCCAAAAACCCCATTTAGCATGGGGTTTAGCATCAAATTGGTTTAGCACGGACCTATTTTCCTATATTATACACACACATGAAAATCGGTAGTTGTTCACTCGTTAGGTGCTTAAATGAAGCTTACTCACATTGAGTGCCCATCATGGGGTGTGATGGATGCTATCGTTATTTTGCATAAAAACACTTTTATTGGCATAAAATAATGTCGATCAAAGTCTAAGTGAACACTTGCGGACTTTTACTAGTGCTAAAATAGCGCCATTAAAAGTCTCAATAGGATGCTTTTAGACTTTTACTAGGGCTTTTAGTACACCAATAAAAGTATTTTTGCACAAAAGCAATGGAGGCTCAGCATGAGTGAGCTCCATTTGAGCAGCTACGCATCTCTCTCTCTCTCTTTTTCTCTCTCTCTCTATCTATATCTATCTATATATATATATACCACAAACATCGGCTATATCTCAACTCGATATAATATCAAGATATTATGGATTTTTTAATAAATTTCAAAAAAAAAACTTTAAAAAAATGTAAAGGCCCCTTTCCCTCTTCCTTCTTCTTTCGATCTTTTTTTCTTTCTTCCTTTCATCTTTCTTTTCTTCCTTTTTTTTTTTTTTCCCTTCCTTCGTTTGATCTTTCCTTCCTCTTTTATTCCTTCATTCTTTTCCTCTTTCTTGTCTTCATTCATTTCTTCCTTCCTCTTCTTTATTTTCTATATATGTTCAAGGTGGAATGTGGACTGCTGGAGAAGTGGAGGATACGCAGCCCCTGTTCACATTTATCTTCTTTCTTATATCTATTTCACTCACATTGACTGCAGCTCCTTACTTTTCTTTTGTTTTGGGTCTCATAAAAGTAACCAAACCTAATGAAAAATTATATTTTTATATCCAAAGTAAATAAAGAAAAACTAGAGACACGTGTATCTCTTTTTATTTTAAACCCTCAAATTCCCCTGACAGGTTTAAAAAAAGCTGTTGTCTGAGTGCAATATATAAGCTACCAATATTTTGAAAATATCTCAATATTTTTCCTTTAATATCGTTTGTTCATTTTTACAGTGATATCGTGATATATATAAGTTACCAATATTTTGAAAATATCTCAATATTTTGCCTTTAATATCGTTTGTTCATTTTACAGCGATAATATCATAATATTTTCAAAATATGGACGATATCTGTGATTGTGGTATACGAAGAGAGAAGTAGCTACCAATAGAACTACGTGCTTATGGTAACTGCTATAATCGTTGTTGGAAGGAGAAACCGCCAGATTGGTAGTAATGTTAGGGTTCTTGCTTATGCAAAAAATAAAAAAATATGAGGTGGTCGGCCAGTCGCTTTTAGCTTAAAGTGGTCAGATGGCTAGTTGATCGGGCCCTCTATTGGTTCGCATCCTAGCCAGAAACCCTAGGATCCACTTGTCCCACCTTCTTTCAAGGATTAGAGCGTAGTCACAAATATCACCAATATTTTGAAAATATTACAATATAATGCATAAAAAACAGTAAAATATTTTAAAAAATATTGTTCTTATCACAATATTAATGTAATAAAACAGTTTCTTGGCTTTCTTTATGTTGATCTATATTTTTATTTTTATTTTAATATGTATTTCATGTATTCTATGCTTTTCATATATACCAATATATTTCTTAAATTTTTTTAAACCAAAAATAATAATATTGTTTCAAGATTTTACTTGCAGAGATCTTCCTAAGAATGAGATCTATGGATATGGATTAGGGTTTACCTATTGGGGGAAGATAGAATTCCCATACCATCCTCTTTTGGAATGATCCCAACGGTGCCAGTCCCAATTTTGGCAGAAACCGTCCAGGTGGGTCCCACCTTGGTGGGGACACCACAGGATCATGTATGATCCAAAAGGAGATCATGAGGTGATTTGTTGCTGATGATAGAATAATTCAATAAATAATTTCACTTGATAGTATAATAAAAAGACCTCCATCAAAGATCAGGTAGATCGTCACCCAGATCTGATCTGGACCCACCTAATGGATCTAAGAAGCTTATCTCCTTTGCCTAATTTGCATTTTGGACCTATATGCTAGTCCAACCAAGTTTATAATGAGCAATGTAACCAAGGCCCTTCATTAATAAAGTTGCTCTTTAACCATGGTCACTGATTTCGTTTGTAGAATTTCTCATGAAGGAAAATTTTGAGATTAAAAAAATATATTTTTCTAAAAAATATCAGAAACTTATATATATATATATATATATATATATATATATATATATATATATATATATATATATATATATATATATATATATATATAATTTGGCCATGCTGCCGTGAGGTGCAAATTAATGCCTTTAGAAAATCATGGACTTAGATTGTTTTGACTCAATTGGACCTCATAGATGGGTTTAGGATGGTCCAAATGCTCATGACATATGTATGGGTGAAATTCATAAAAAAGAAAAAAAGTCATTTGTTTGAAAAAAGAGTCATGTGTATATATATATATATATAACATTTATTACTAATGAAGGTATGAAACTAATGAGCTAGAAATAATAGATGCAAGTTGTATCGACTCAATCTAACCACATAGATGTGTTCAGCGTCATTTGTTTGCTAAGGATCAAGCTTTGGATCGTGCTTTTTCTGAAGTAAAAATGTGATCTTTTGAGTTATAAAATTTTGGTACATTGTGGGCCATTGATTTTTGGATCTTTTTAAAAACCTAGTTAATTGTCATAATCACATTATTCAAAAGAATTTTTTTTTACTAAACACACCATATTAATCACATCCATGACATTTGATCTAAAATTATTGAAAATTTTGTAAAGTGATATTAGTTTCTTACCTTCATTAGTAGCTAATATATATATGTCCAAAATTGACATGCTTAACAAACCCAATGATATAACCGAGGCGCGGTCATGTGCTTTGAAGCGGAGACAGCCTCTGCCTCCCTCACCGGCCTCTTAATTTCAACGTCATTGAAATTTTCAACAAAGACAAGGATGGGGGATCGGAGGGAAAAGGCTGCTTTGAACGGATCTCTGCACTAGGACTGTCAACCGGTTGGGTTTACCTGGACCAGACCCTCACCAAACCCTATAGGGTCCGGGTATGGTGATAAATAAGAAGACCCGATTAAGTACCCCAAGGTCTGATTAATAGATGGATCCATGTATAGTTTGTGAAATTTTATACCAGACCTGGGCCGACTCCAGTTTCTATTAAAGACCCACAATTTTTCAATGTATAAATAATAAAAAAAACATTATTTCACCAGGTATGATTTAGGTTTGGTTCGTATAGTTCTTATCAGGTCTGGGTATGATTTTTCTTATAGTAGACCCGAGTTTGGACCCGATATCATACCCTAAAATCTAATCCAAGTCTGATTCCACTTAAGAGCCAAACGGATCATGTCATTGAATGCCTGTCGCCATCAGTTATTCTTTTGTTCGAATTCCTGAATTGCCCTTTAAACCCTTCAGTCCACACCCAACTTGAGAATATGGGAATTAATTAGCCAACGAAAAACGGGGTCACGTTGCTGTCATTAATCCCTGTAGTTGGTTAGCCAACAGGCTCCATTGTTGTCCCTCCCGTTTGAGTCCAATGAGTCCCGTAGGCCACACCTCAGTTTGTATTCGATGAGCTCAGCTACGCACATAATTATTAAACATACTCAAATATATATTCGGAAAATTGAAAAAGACTGTAAAGAACGTGACGTCCTCTAGACAAATGTGGAAAATGTAGTTCATATTTCACAATGATGCCATCACTTATTTTGGCCATCACCCAAATCCTTCTAGATTATTCTTCTCACCCCCCCCCCCCCCCCCCCACACACACACACACAAAAAAAAAAAAAATCCTTCTAGATTATTCTTTTTAACGGGTCTTTCGAGAGTACCCATTTATCTAAAAAAGTGGGACAAGTTGGGATACGAACACACCCAAACATCCCAGTTTATCCCATTTTCTTGGGATATGTGGGGTACCCCCAAATAGCTCATTAAGATTGGAAATCTAGAGTTTCACAGCTTTGATAGTTTCTTTTTCTACTGAGAAAGCATGACTGTGGCAACACTTGAATAGATACAATCCAAGATGACAAAAAAAATATGGTTTTCTGGAATTCCTTGTGATGGATTTCATGTATTGATAAATATCTCAGTTATTTTAATTATATATTACAATTTTTCAACGTGCAGGCCATTCTTTTGTTTTATGTCCTTGACTATTTTCAAGGCATCACATGGGGGGTATGTAACTTTCTTCGTGATAACAAGCAAATATCCCAAAATATGCTCCACATATATCCCACTAAATTTTTACTTTCTAATTTTGAAGTGTTCATTTTATTAAATTATCAAAAATTTCATTTGACTGTCCTAATGGTTCCACTCATCTGGTCAGAAGGGCTTGTGAACTGTGGCTGCCTCTCACAACTTTGATACCTAATGCGTTCCTTAGGCTCCCTTTTTCATTAGGTCTTGTTAGGCTTCTTCAAAAATCCTAGTTTTAAGTATTTTTTCTCATATCTAACACCCTAGATGAGATTAATAGGTTTTGTTTAGTGGGAACTGGCTTTTGGATAGCTGGAATCTGACCTATATATAGTTTTTTTCAGTGATTTAAAATCAATGCCTATGAAAGTACCAGTTTTTTCTTGCTCATAAAAACATATTTTTTAATAAAAAAAATGATTCAAGAGTCAATTCACACTAAATCTAGCATGCTAAACACATCTAACAGTTCAGATCAATTATAAAATACTTAAAACCTATGGGGGCAAAACGAGAAATGTGACATAATATGTTCAGTTCTCTCTCTCTCTCTCTCTCTCTATATATATATATATATATAATTTTATGGTCAATTATCAAAAAAAATAAATTTTAATTTTAATAGTTTCTTCATAGGGGCTTTAGATCATCACCAAAGCTCTGTTTGGGTGGCGGAGTTGGTGATGACATAAGAGGGGTGATGTAAATGAAGATAAGGTAGGAGTTGTCAACATCTCTGCAAAGATGTAGTTGAAAATGATTCATCTCCATTCCCAACACCACCAGTCTCATCTCTCAAAACAGGTTTCGAAACAACGGTGGAGGTAGGTGGTATTAATTACATCCTTATTAAATACTATCTCTACACCCATCTTCAGCTCCCAAACAAAGCCAAGTGTTGAGACATCAGGACTTAGTCTATACTAGGGCTGGTAAGCGAACCAAGCAGCTCGTAACTCTGCTCCATTCGGCTTGTCACAAACTCGTTCAAAAGATCAGTTTGTGTAGCTGGCGAGCTGAGCCACAAGCAGCTTGTTTAGCTTAAATGAGTCGAATCTGAATACAAAGTGTTGGGCTTGGCTCGAGAGACTTTTTATATATATATATATATATATATATATATATATATATATATATATATATATATATATATATATATATATATATATATATATATATGAACTATTGAGCATAATATATAAATAATATAGAATATTTGTACACGACCCAATTCGATTTGCCTCATTCTGGAACTAGCCAAGCTCATGACCGGCTTGACAAAAAATGAACATGAGCCGAGCCATGAGCTTACTGATAAATGAGTCGAGCCCGAACATGCCTGATCTATTCGTTCGGCTCATTTACCAGCCCTAGTCCATACCCACAAGTATATAACTTGATGTATAACACCAAAAGGTCTGCTTAACCCCAGCTTACATTTCCTTTTTTGATTGAGAAGGAGAACCCTAACCGAGTACCGGGTTTCACTTAAACGGGTCCGACTTCCTGTTGGGTAAAATTCCGGGTTGAGGACACGACCATGAAGCTCAAGCCATCTGCCTATTGAAAAAAAAAATATTATTTTTCACTGTTGCAAGAAATCCTGATATATTGAATTTTCAATGGCATTAAAGATTTGCCTTCGAGAAGAGTTACCCATTAGTGCACTTGGTGTGTGGTTGTCTATTTAATGGGCAGTGACCTTTAGTTGTAGATTTCTTCCAGTCTACATTAAATGGGCAACCATCCTCAGGGGTGGTAGGGAGAAATTATGCTTCACATCAACATCAACATCAACATCAAAGTCCTTACAGTCATTCCAATGGTGATTAGTCTAATAAGAAAGGATCTAAGTATGGTGGACACTTTTATTAACAGGTTGTAGAAAGAAATTATGCTTCATATCAACATCAAATCCCATATAATCAAAAGTTGATTAATCTAATCCAACAGGATTAGACAAGAGGCGACAGTAATTATTGTTGCTACATGTAGTGAATACAACTCATGATCTTAGCTACTCAATACTTAAATGTCACTGTTGTCAAAGTGGTCTCATATGGGCCATCAACATATTTAGGATCTAAATCTCAGAAGGCCTTCATAGAACCACCTAGGCCTTTAATATTTTCAATTTTCTCAATTACCCAACTAAAGCATAGTCATCAATATCATTATCGAGAGTTTCCTGACCAAGGAAAATCTCATAATAATTAAAAAAAGTGTTTTTTTTTAATCTTAAGAAAATATCAATGTATTTCAATTTTAATATATATAGCCCCAAAGAGGGTTGGCATAGTGGGGTGGAGCATTGGCCACTAGACAGGCTCTCAAGGTTTGATTTTCATGGGCATCTCTCCTCTGTGCAAGGCCATGCCCAGCGTAAGCCCTGGGGCAGGGGTCCTAACCTCAGAGTTTTACGCCATTGGTACAACATCTGTAGGTATGGTAGGCTGGGTCTTCATGTCAGGTGTGATTTTTTTGGTTTATAAATAAAAAACATATAAAAAATATAAAAAATATAAAAAATAAAAATATATAAAAATATAAGTATTTGAGTTAATAACATGAGATGAAAACAATATATTGTAAAATAAGTGATATTTTTTAAAATATTGAAAATTTTGAGAATTATATCAATTTCTGAAAATCTCATGATAAAATCACAACATTTTTAAAAACTGCAGACATTTGTAAGTATCAAGTACCAAAAAGCACTTGCGGTTGCGGCAAGCTATCATCCACACAAATCACCAGATCAACAGTGGCAGGAGAGGGGGATACTTGACCAATGTGAAGCAATTATTGGGGAAGCAAGTTGGGGGGTCATTTTTTTGAGCCACCCTTTGTAGGGGTGAAAAAGATCAGGTGCAATATGTGGAACAAATATTTGTGAATTAGAGCACCTGATCGATCACCCTCCATCTTGAGGATAGGCCTGTCAGTTGTGGGGCCCAAGGCCTAATGGAGGGCAATCAAGTTTTTAATGCACAAATTTTAAGGAATGTGAATTCACCCGATCCGGACTCTTTGTAGGGTGACTGGACGAGAAACAAGAAGTCTAGCAGCCTATGAATGCGACACCATAGATTTTGGTCAGGAGGGTCAAAAGGGCAAGATGAGCAACTTGTTGCGTAGGTTTTGGTAATCTGCCCTCCCATTTTGAAAAGGAATATAAATAGAGCAGAAAAAGAGGGAGCTAGATGGCTGGAATTTTGCTCTTATGGTCGGTGGTTTCCACAGTGTGGTGGGCCGCTGACAGAGGAAGCAAACACAAAAAGTCATCTGAAAACACATCATCTGTACTTTGCTTTCTCCCATTCCCATACGTGTGAATGTATGCGTTAGAGGGGGGAAAACCAATAATATCAATAAAATAATAAGACCAATTAAAAGTTTAAAACCCTAAGAGAGAGAGAACTATTTATTATCAATCTTCTTCCCCTCTTTAAAAAAAGTTGGAAAACTTACTGCCATTGATTTTGATGCACGCTTTGGGGTGAGAAAGCATAATGCCAATAAAATAATGAATAAATACTAGATCGCTAACCAATAAAAGGGTTTCTCCCAGAGAGAGAAGGCGCCATCTTTTATTTTTCTTTGAGAGAGAGAGAGAGAACTACCTATCAGTCCATCTTCACTCTGAAATTACTGCTATTTGAACCCTAAAAAGAGAAACCCACAGGTCCCCAATCTCTCTTTATCAATCCAGCATAATGGCGATGCATTTTTTACCAGTGGTTCCCCTACTTTTCAACAATATCCACCACCTTCACTGTCCACCCTCCCAATAATTTCCTCCACCAGTGTTTCACTGCTCAGGAAATAATCGAAGAAAGCAACACTTTTTACCTCTCTCTCTCTCTCTAGCTTCCATTCCATGTTTTCTCTTTCTATGTAGAATTATTTCTTTAAGGAGTGGAAACTGGAAAGAGATGTAAAAGGGAAAAAGAGAAAGAAGGGGAAAACACCAACAACAAACCCACTTATGATTTCTTGGTTTGTTTCGACTATTCTTGTCAGAGGAATGAATGGTTGTAAACCCGAACTCAGTCTGCTGCTGCTGTTTGCTACAGTTACTGTATGTTAAAAAACCACCCCCTTTTCTTCATTATTACCTCCCTTTTTTATATATGGGCTTCCTTCAGGAATGGTTGCACTTGCTGTATGAGTTCGAGTAAAAAGTAGAAAGAAATAGAACTCTCTTTTTTATCTTGTTGTTAGTTGCCTTCACACTTGAGGGGTGTCTACTTGTAGAACTGGTCTGTGAAAGGAGACTTCTTCATTGCTTCTAGTCTTGATTTTGGAGGAGGGTTTTCCTTTTTTCTGTGAAACAAACTAGTGGGTGTTTTTCTTTTTCTTCTTTTTTTTGTATCTTTTGTGATTTGATGAGTGTCCAATTCTTCTCTTTTTGATTCTGGGTTTGTTGGTGGAGCAGCATACGTAGGAGAAATGGAGAAGGAAGGGGTCATCATGAATTGGGAGGTCAAGCCCCCTTCCTGGGATTTGGAGAACTTGGTCTTCCTTCCAGGCAGGGGTGAGATTCATCTGGATGGTCAGGCCATGAAGGGTCAGGTCTCTATTGTGGGAGGGAAGCAGCAGGGCAAAAGGAATTGCATGGTTGATTTGAAGCTTGGGAGGTTTGGTGATTTTGGTGATGGGTTGAGTGATCTCAAGGTTCCTGCAGCTGCTCCTTCTGTAGCTGTCTCTCCTGGCTCTTCAAGGAGGAGCAGGTCATCCAGCAGCAACCATGTGGTCTCTTGTGTGGTTGATGATTGCAGTGCAGATCTCAGTGGTTGCAAGGACTACCACAAGAGGCATAGGGTCTGTGAGGCTCATTCCAAGGCTGTTAAGGTCACTGTGGAGGGCCTTGAGAAGAGATTCTGTCAGCAGTGTAGCAAGTTCGGTCACTTTCTTTCCTTTTTCCTTTCTCCTTCCTCTCTTTACCTTCTTCCCTCGTATCATATGTTGTTGATTGTATTGGTGTATGAATTTTGCTTTCCTTTTTCTCTTTTCTCAATTGGTTATCTTGGATGGATATAACTTTGAGACTATTTTTTCATGTTTCTCCTCTTTGGTTTGAAAAGTTCTAGTTAAGCTTTTGTTGCATTTCTTTTGAGTGAATATCTGTAGTACATGATTCTTGGCTTGCTACTTTCCATGGTGTTATGCTATGTATGTTGTAATTTCAGGTTAGTTGGGGTTTTCAAAAGGGGGATTGTGAGTATGACCACATTTGAGGGTTATAGTTTTTTTCTCTGGGTATTTCTCTAAGTCTATATATGCCTCTCCTGATTGTTTCTCGTAATAGGCCTTGTGGAGTTCGGCTTTTCCTTGATTCTATAATACTGTTAAAGTTCCTCTCTCAGGAAAAGTTAAAGTTGCTGTATTTTGATTGCTTTGTTTTATTTATATTCAGTGGAAATACTGATTTGTGCTTGAAGTCTCATTTTTCTTGTAGTTGTTATCATCATAGCAGCACTATCACCACCATTATGTCTACTGTAGATAATGTTTTTCTTCTGTTGACAGATCCCTTTATAGATTCATTGTCAAATCACAACCAGTCTCTTATGATAAAGTTGGTTGGTGTGGTGTGCCCTTGATAATTGATAACATTTGGATTGTTTAAACTGACAGACAAGTCTAGTGTTGTGATGAAAAGTTCTCATAATTGATCTAGACAGAAAATGAAAAGAGATTAAAAAAAAAATCAGTGGAGAAGGTACATCTTTGTCCCCCCGGTCACTCTCTCCCTTGCTTACTTTTTATATCTGAAAGTTTCTTCTTCCTGTAGACCGAATTCCTCCTCATCAGGTTCAGTCTTTTTCCCCTATAGACATTGTTTTCCTTCTCACAAGCGAAATTTTCATAAGGTTAACAAATCACTTTTGTCGCAACCCTCTCTCTCTCTGTGGACAAACTCAAGGGAAAGGTTTATTGATTATCTTTCACTATTACAACAATTTTTTTAAGTCACGAACTCAAATTGGAATGTGAGCTGCCTTTAGCCTAGGGATTCAGAATATTAGCCCTCATTTGTAGTTCTAACATATGCCAGATTGACATGACTGAAAGGTCACAGGACGTGTTATTTTCCTAAATATGCCATTAAGAATGGTATATAAGGAACAAGAGATGGGAGTGAACTATGAGTAACGGGTTAGCTCATTTTGAAATGGATTTTAACAAGAATGGGTGTCTTTATGTTGGAAAATTGAAATGTGAATATGCTATTTCGAGATTATTTTTGGTAGAAAACTATCTTTTTAGTTTCATTTGGGATGATCTGTTCCAATTCATCAATGAATCTCTTGGGATGAAATGGATATGGTGTAAATGCATCGCTGTCCAGGAGCCAAGTTGACCTGAACTATACCCAAGTTGCTGTTATGGTGTAAACACACAGATGTTCAGGAACCAAGTTGACTAGAGCTACACCCAAGTTGTTATGATTGTATCATATTGTCATGTTGACTGGTACCTTCTTAGCTAAGAAATCAAGGCCTACATAAATTTGAACTGGGTTTCAAAGCCTTGTGTTCCTTTTCTCTTTTCTTTTTCAAATTTAATGTTTCTTTCATTATTCTTTGCAACTGTAGTATTTGTATTTCATATGCTGATGCATGAGAGTAGCAAGCGAATATTATATAGTGTTAGACTTTGATTTCTCTTGGTATTTGAACTTTCTGAGTTGCATGGTCTTATAGCTGTAGCACGTGGTGGTAAAATGGCTGTATTTGTACTTTCATTGCTGCTATGTGTTTGTGGATGAGCATTTTGCAGTTCAGCCGGTAGAGCAGTGGGTGAGGAAAATTAAGAGCACCAGATACCACAAGTTAAACATAATTTAAGGAGAGGCAAACCTTCTCCTACTTCCATGATAGATTAACCATGTTCTCCATTGTCAAAGAAATAAATGTATATCTGATCTTTCATTCTATCGGATATGCTTCATTATCCCATTCGGTCATTATTAGATAGTTTCTTTATCTCAGGCTGGTATAATTTTGGCGTGTGAAGTCCATTGTATTGCTCACGGTTAATGTCTTAGTGATTTAGCGGCCTATCATGCTCTCCCTTTGAATGCCTGTCTCTTTATCCCCTGCTCTGTAGAAGCTAGGAGTTAATCTGGCATGTGGATCCCATGCACTTATGGTCTTGCTCCTTTTTGTTTAGTGATTTTTTGCTTGTATGTGCAAACATCTTGTTCAATCAGATAGTTATGTTTATTTTTCTTGGAAAAATAGCTCCCATTTTGGAGGAAAGTAATTCCACTTTTTGCTCTTGTACTAATGAAGCTCAATTTGGTAAACGTATGCTTTGATGCTAATTTTTTGAGTGCCTTTTTTTGTGGAATGCTAAAATTCCTAAATTCCATCAAACCATATGTTAGTTTTTCTTGTGCTTCAGTTTTGAATGCCTAAATGTCAGCATCGATCAATCAAATCTCTAGTTTTTCTTTTGGTATTCAAATTTTAAATTCCAAAATTGAAGAGTGGTCCATGGTGAAAATGATGATTATTTCAGATCCCTTGTAAGAGTGCCAATCTCCTCTTTGTGAATGTATGTTGTTTTGCAGATTTCATGAATTGTCAGAGTTTGATGAGGTAAAGCGAAGTTGTAGGAAGCGTCTAGATGGACATAATAAGCGTCGCAGAAAGTCTCAGCCAGATATTTCATCTGGAAGTTCAGTCCCAAGTATCCAAGGTTTGTATCCGTTGAAAAATATGCTGAATCTGGATTTGTCTTTTAATGGGAAGGATGCTCAGAAGATGAATCTGGGCTAGCGGTGATTTCATTAGATGGACTAATTGATTTAGTTAGCTAGTTGTATTAATCTATACCAATCATCACATCCTGGTCAATCTTGATCTGGAGTCTGGTTAAATTAGGTCCAGTTTTCTGGTTTGTAATTCACTTAGGTATTTGAAAACTGCTGCTAGGGATGATCTGTTTTTCTGATTTTCTGTCATCTTTGTTACTTCCTACTAATAGGTACAAGGTTCCAATCATATATGAATCAGCATAACTATCCGAATGCCATCCGGGAACATAGCTGGACCGCTGGATTTGTAAAAGCTGAGGAAAACTTCTACAGCCAACAGCCACAGATGCTGTCCATGGGCAGGCAACAATCTTTCCTTGGCCCGACATCTAGCTACTGCAAAGGAAATAAACAGTTCCCTTTCATGCAAAGTGGTGAAGTCAAACTTGGAATCAAACCAATTGAAACCTCTGTTTGTCAACCTCTTGTTACCACAACAGCCGTTCCAGGAAGCAGCAGCAGTATTTTTTCAGATAGTTTGATCAGAGTGATAGACTCCGATTGTGCTCTCTCTCTTCTGTCATCATCGACACAGTACATAGACCCGATCCCCATGGCTCTTCCTCTTGTACAGGGTCTGCAATTTAATGGTGTTGATCGGTTTCCCTCGGACAAGGTTTTACCAATCAGCTGCTGCTCTTCGAACGGAGTATCATCCGGTGGTTTCTCATGTGCTGGAATGGAGGACGATCAGGTAGCCCCCATTTTAGTTTCCAATGCTGGTCATACTGAGTACCATTCCCATGGAATGTTGCAACATGCTAGTGATGTAGCAAATTCTGGAAATGGGGTCGTCCAACACCTCCACTTCTCTTGGCAGTAAGCTCAATCTCAACCATAACAAGCAGCTGTCCACCTTCCCATTGAATTTCTCTTATTCTTACTGGGTTGTAGAACACTTCTGATTTGGTTATCATCAAATTCTTTATTTTCCTGATGCATTCTCCTTTTGCTTTCCAGCAAAGAATTTTTTTCCATGGATGATGATTCTCTCCTTGCTATCATTTTATGTACTATTATATCCATTGTTTGAAGCTGTTTTATTTTGTACCATGTTCTGCATGCTTTCATGTGGCATTTTTGTTTAAATGCCGATAACATAAATGACTTAGTCTTCTTTGTATATGTTTACCACTAGCGTTATAGAGCAGATTTGATGGTAAATTGCATTGTGAGCACCATGTGAGTGTTCTCGGATGAACCTGTAATTCTCAACAATTTCTAGCAGTGATGCTCCATATAGGATTGGTCTAAATTTGGAAAAGTGAGCTAGATAAACTGCTTTTGAACATGCATAGAACCCAAAGTGGTTCAAATTTACTGTTATTTTTTTCTTTTTCTCGTTTGGAATGTGATTATTCTTGGAATTGATGAAGATATTTTGGATATCTGTGTAAAGAGGGCTCACACATTTGGAATGAGAAACACTCACACGCATAAACACACATTTAATGTGGTTTGGTCGGTGTAACCTGCGTCCACCAATACACTCTCGATTCACACAAAGAGGATTGTATCACATTTTCATGTATGAGTTGCATTTCGATAAGATAAGATGACTATTATTTCTATTCTCAGAGCTTTTACACATATGAGAGTTATAATTGATGAGAGTTCTTTCTTTTGTAGGAGTCCTATTTAGCTCAGGCTTCTTCTCACAAACCTCTTCAACAAGAAGCTTCTTGGAATGACTTGTGTAGAGACATACAAGGACTCTTGGACTTGATATAGATCTTGGATCCATTGTCTTAACAGTCTAGACCATGCTGAACCTGTATATTCATATGGGGCCTTAGTCTACATTGAAACATGCCGTCCAACCAGCACTGCTAGTTTACCCTTAGGCAGTCCTGAATTCTGATCACCTCTGAATAGTGCTAGCAAGCACATAGAAAAAGGATCATTGGTTGAACTATTTCAAAAGGTTTCTTAATAGACGCATCAAAGTACAAACATCAAGCACCAAAAGGAAAATGTTGTGTATGTTTGTGATCGTGTTTGATACATGAACACAAGTTTCATTTTTAAAGACAATTCTTTAGCAAGCACGTATCTGTTTCTCGTGTAAAAGAGAGCCATGACCATTGAAACTTTCTGCAACTTGGGAGATGTCTATCTGTTGAGTGATACTGTTCCTAGTGATCACGGTAAATAATGGATTCACTAATCTCAGACAATTGAGTATCTACGATTCATTAAAAAGGGTTCACATAAAAAGAAAATTCCTCTCTTGACAACATTGCTGGAAAGCAATTCTCCTGTAAAGATTTGATATAATCTCTGTATCAGTCAGCAAGTCTTTGCAAATGTCTCATAGATGGAAATTTAATCATGTGTTGTGAGAAGGGTGACTGTGCATCAACGGTGCATTCTGCCATTCATTTCCTGATATAACCCTCTCTTTGCTTAAGATTTTTGGAAAATTGTTTTTTTGTTGAGTTCACTTTATAAAATCTTTTTAGTCCACATTGATCATTTTTTAGAAGCAAATTAACAAAGTTGATTTTGAAGGCAAGGCTATTTGGGGGTTTTCTATTGAACTTTGGATTTAGATTTGGCTTGATTCTGATGGATTGGGTCTTAGTCTTGGTTTGACTTTGACCGTTCTTTTTACTATTAGTTTTGGATCTTTTTGTACCTCATAAAACCTCTTTACAAGAGAATTAAAATACCAATTCAAAAGAAATTGAACACCAAAAACAACCATGACCGAGTGTACCACACACAAATCAATTTAAAAAAGATTTAACACAAAAAACAGTTTGAGAGGTTGACCAACCAGTCAATGGTCATTTTAGACCATAAATGAGCTTGCCAACTAACCCAAATTGTTAGCCCAACATTAGTGGATGCATGCAAGGCTTTAAGATCTAGTACGGGCATGCTAAATGTTGTCATCAATCAACGATTGAAGACCTGTTGACCAGTATCCAAATTGAGGTTTATATATACTCTGAAAGATTCTTTAGTCTTGGTGTGACTTGACATGACTTGATACTCTTTTGTTCTTTTCACTCTTTGTGTCAAAGTTGTTTTCTTTTCTTTATGTGAAAGCTGATTGTATCCTGTAAGCAAAGTTACCCTTTACCCTTCTGCACCCGATTTTTTGTATGCCCATCCAAACCTATTCAAATCTTGTTTGGATCATTCAGAAATTCCAACACGATGAATTTGTTTGATGGGGACCCAAAGTTTGATGATTAACAATTATTCTTGTGTGAACATGATGCTCTTGCATATTGAGGGCCCCATATGATTAGCAATTCATTTTGATCTATCATCGTTGTCCGATCTGTGTATTTCAGATGTTTGTGCATTTATTTTTGTCTCAACTATGGATAAATTCATCAACCATCATCATTGCCTTGCAATTGCAATCTGGCTGATCAATTTTTCCTTTTCAGCGACATTTCTGCATGGAATGTGGACCAGGTAATGAATGTGAATCATATTCTTTCTAGGTTGATGGTCCGTGTGGTGGGGACTTAATCTAATAACTCATTTGTAGTCAACAGCCTTTATCTTTAGCTTGGTGTTTCATGGAGAATGAAAAGGATCTGATTCGGTTGGGATATCCGACAGTCTGAATATTGTTCATTTGGATTCGGAAAAGCCATTAGGATCCAATTATCTAAATAGGTTGGATTTGGTTTTAGAGTTTACATATGAATCTTAATCTGAATCCGAATCCAAATAATATTTGAATCTCGTACATGTAAAAAGAACAGCTAATGAGGTTTTGGACTTGGTAATAGTTTTTTTCCATCACTATCTTAATCTGATTAGGGTAGAATCCACTATATTGTGTTCAAGAATGCCTATGTCCCAACTGAATCTGATTCATTTACATCCCTACTGGGTGAGTGTGCACGTGTAAGAGAGAGAGAGAGAGAGAGAGAGAGAGAGAGAGAGAGAGAGAGAGAGAGAGAGAGAGAGGTCTAAGAGAGCTTTCACAGCCTGAAGTAAAAAAATCATGGACAGTAGGATGAGAGGAGGTCTAACTTGGGACTTATGAATTCGGGGCTACTGAGAAATTTTCAAATCTGAGGAACTGAGATCGACGATTGATCTGTGGATTATTTAGCAGGAACTTGTTTCATAAAAAAAGAAAATAAAAAAATGAAACATAATGTTTATATTCTCTTTTCCACAAGTGCTTCGGACACCTGTCTAAGTGGATCGGCTGAAGGCTTTTAAGTTGAAGGAAGTCAGAGTTTGACACCTAGGGTGCACATCCTTTGCCATGAGACCTAAGCCAAATTAAGTTTTGTTGAAAATTTTACTTACAACTGAGATTGAACCATTGCGCTCGGAGGCACACATAAATGCGTAGTCTTTCAAATGTTAGTTGCCCTACTTAGTATCATGACCACGATGAAATGGGTATTCGAACAACTATGCTTCTAGTATTCGTACAACTACGCTCTCAGGATACCACTAAGCTTTCGCCTTCTTGCGAATGATTGGACCATGCCCTGCACTAGGTGAGCTCAACAACCTTGGCACAGACCACCTTGAACAACCTCTTAACTAGGGTTGAATCATATATGAATCTTGGGTTTGGATCTAGATTTTAACAGTAACTGGGTCAAGATCCAAACAATAACTAAATATGGGTTTGATTAGCAACTAGATCTATATTCTGGATAGGGATCTAAATGCAATCGAATTTGGATCCTAGATAGCGATCCAAACTATAATAGATCTGAATCTTATTATTCGATCTGATTTGAGAATTTGGATCCAAACCGTAATTAGATTTGGATTTGAACTACAATTGGATCTGGATTCGAATCGAGGCCGTATCTGGGCTAAACCACATCGGGATCTCTACCTGAATTTGAGTCTATCCAAGAGAGAGAAAAGCACCAAAATTAGAGAGAAAAAAAGAAAAATCTCAACTCGAGAGAGTAGTGAGGGATAAGAAATGAGGAGGAGAAGCTAGGTTTATATAGGCTCTCAACTCTCGGACTCCATTAAAAGGTCATAAAGCGGACCAAATGGTCCACCATAAAAGGAAAAATGATCCAGCAGGTAAGGTCAAAAAATTTGAACAAAAATGGTATAGGTTGGGTCCAAATTGACCATGTCAGACACGTAACCGTCTCTAGACTGGTCAAAGTTAATGGTCAATAGGTCCAGGGATAAGGGCAACGAATTTAGGAACATTTGGGTCTTAAAGGCCATGCAAATCAGTTTGGATAAATCCAAACAGATTCAAATGAGATAAATGCATTGTATTGTGGCTTCGTCAACAAACATATATGGACTTGGGATCAAAACCGTCTAAGTGCCAAAAGGTTAAAGCCTAGCCAAACCAGGGGTATAGGTTGGGTCCAAATTGATCATGTCAGAGTCTTAACTATTCCTAGACTAATCAAAGTCAACAGTCAACAAGTCTAGGGATAAGGGCGACGAATCTAGGAACGTTGGGTCTTAAAAGCCATGCAAATCGGTTTGGATAATATTCGAACAGCTCCAAATAAGATAAATGCATAGTATTATGACTTGAACATATATGGACTTGGGATCAAAACCGTCCAAGTGCCAAAAATGTCAAAGCTTAGTCAGACTAGACCAAGTTGAGTCGAGTCGAGTTCAGGTTCGAAACTCAAATTTAAATATTGATTGTGATCCAAAATCCAAGATCTAAAGTTTGTTCAAGCTCAAAATCTAATGCCCTTGAGGCCATGCCCTCCTATATAAAGGAAAAGAAAGTTCTTACAACTTTCAATATGAGACAAAACTTTTGTATGTACTTACGAAAAAATAAAAAGTAGATGATATACTTATTAAATTGTATCTCATATATATATATATATATATATATATATAGATAATACCCTCTAGGGGTAAAGTTATTTTTCACATATAACTCGCATATTCACTTGAATATGCATTTTGTCTTTTTCTTTTTTCTTCTTTTTTCTTTTTTTTTCTTTTTTTTCTTTTTTTGTTCTTTTTATATCTTGGAGGGGTCCACCATATAGACGTTAGACCCATTTATGACCGTTGGAAGGGTTCCAAGGTCTATATGGGAGCCCCTCCTTGGGTCCCTTGTAGCCTATAAATAAGGGGTTTCCCCAATGTATTATGTATGTTTTTTGGAGTACTCTTTCTCTTAATAAAATGTTATTTTTTATGCCTTTGTGCATTTGTGCTCCTTTGTGAGTGTTTCCTTATGCCTTTGTGCACTTATTTTCTTTATGAATCTTGTGGGTTAATTAAGTCATCTTTGAACTTGATATTCTTAAAGATATTTTCACACAGTATCAAAGCAAGGTTTTTGAGAAGCTAGCGCGTGAGCTGTGTTATCGCGGTGGTTGCCTAAAAAATCATGCCCACTCTTCATTCTTGTTTTTTGACGTCGAAAGCTCTCATAATCTTCTCTTTTGGTGTACTACAAGAATAGCTAAAGAAAAACTTGTTGTGTGTGAATATCCTTTTAAAGCTTCTCAATGGTGGAAAAAGATTCTCATTTTTCTCTCGAATTCAAACTCAATGGCTCAAACTATCATGTTAGTCTGAAAATATGAAAGTTCATATCAAGAGAAAAGGGCTTTGGGGTTACATTAAAGATATGATTCCATAACACAAGCCTAAAATTACTATAGTTGAAAAAGAAAAAATAAAAGTCTTTGTTGAAGAGGAAAGAGTGAAAGCTTTTGAAGAATATAATAAGAAACATGAAGAATGAGAAATGAAAATTTATAAATTTTTCTTGTAGATTTTTTCTACTGTTGAAACAAGGATTAATGCCAATATTTTGAAATTAAAAAAAAAACATCTCAAGTTTGAGACTATCTTGAGAATATGCATAGCTAAAGAGATTTGTCTCACAAATACTGTCTTTAAAAAAGGGCTTTAACCCTTCAATAAGGTGAAATGACTATTAGATAATATTTTGTTGAATTATCATCTATTTAGGATGAGCTTGCTATTCTTGAACCAAAGTTGAGTGGAGAAGCCATCGAGATACGACACAAACAATTAGAAGAAGATCAATTTTTTAATTTCTTGAATGAGCTTAGACCTGAATTTGAGCAAATAAGATCTTCTCTTTTATTTCTTTCACTTCTCCACCTCTTGAAGATGCTCTCACTAAGTTAAGTGGAGAAGAAACTCGAATAATAATGAGTAAAACAAATCAAAGTGTTTTAGCTATGCCTTCAACCAAAGATGAGAACGAAGGAGCTTATGCAATCTCTAGGCCAAAAAATAATTTGAAAAGCTATAAGCCTCCTCATTTCAACAAATTTTGAAATCAAAATCAAGGAGTAAGGGAAGGAGGATGCCAAAATAGAAGATGAAATCAAGGAAGGGTGTGTGAAAATTATTTGTCATTTTTGTAAAGAACCGAGACACATTAAGCCGGTTTGTCCAAAGTGGAAGAAGGTGGTTGTCTACCATGTTTCAACCATACAAGGAGAAAAATCCATCTACTTTCAATAATGGAGCATTATCATTAAGTCAAGTCATGGAGGCTCTTCAACCTCTCTTCAAATGATCAATTTTCGGTACCACCATATCAACTACCTCTCCTCCAGGTAAGATCCATTGGCTTTTAGATTTGAGTGTTTCCTTTCATATGACTCCAAATATTTTTGCACTTTTCAGATACATAAAAAATATTTTACTTTCTTTTGTTTCAACCGCAAATGGCGCCTTTCTTGAAATCAAAGGAATTGAAAACTTTGAAAAACAAATTTTTTTTTATTTCCAAAGTTAGATTTATACCAAAATGAAATTTAAATTTACTTTTGGTCTCTTAACTCTCAGACCATGGATGTGATGATAAGTTCTCATCAAATAAATGTTGGGTATAGGATCATCAGTCTAAGAAGTTGATTGGGGAAAACTCTATAAAAGAAGATATATACTACATGAATTTTCTATAAATTCCTAAACATTCTTTTTGTAATCTTGTCTAATATAAAGATATAAATGTTTGGCATAAAAGACTTGAGCATCCTAATGTTATCAAGCTTTCTTATTTACATTTTGTTAAAGATCTTTGTAAAAGTGACTTCACTTGTAATGATTGTATTCTTGGAAAAATGAGAAGTTTTTCTTTTGAATAAAGATCTATGTTTACAACCAAACCATTTGAACTTGTGCATTCGGATGTATGGGGACCAACACCCATCATATCTAAATAAGAATTTACATATTATGTTATTTTTGTTAATGATTATTCTAGATATTGTCAGATACCAAACATGAGGCTGAATCTTTTTTCAACCTGGAGAGAATGATGTAGCAGACAATTCGGGTCTAAATGATCCATTTGGATCTTATTTTATTCCAGGGGTTTTATTTGAGATTTGTTTAGAATTGAATCTTTTTATGTAATGAATTTATCTCATATCTAAAGTAGGATTAGGGTTTTATTTATTTTTTAAATACTTGTTATGTGAGGGAATACGGAGATGGATGATTGATATTTATTATTTTCTAAATTTTATATAATTTTCAGTATTCTTCTACTTTCTTTCGATTATCGTGCATAGGAGTGTAACATAGAGATTTTTTGCACTTTGTGCGTGAGTATAGTGTTGGTAAGATCTCTTATATTGAGAGAGAGATGTATTTGACTGTTTTCTCATCAAACTATTGATTTCTTTGTTTTTTTTTCAGTTTCTCATATATTGAGAGAGAGAGAGAAGAATGATGTATTTCCCTGTTTTCTCACCAAACTATTAATTTCTTTGTTTTCTTTCAGTTTCTCACATATTGAGAGAGAGAGAGAGAGAGAGAGAGAGAGAGAGAGAGAGAGAGAGAGAGGTTTTAAAGGGTTGTCTTGAGATTGTTTCAAGAAAAGGATGGTCTTCTTCTCTCCAAGGTTTTTGCTAGTGTATCAATAAGTTGACTCCGGCATAAATCTGCATGACTCGGGACCATAATATGTATAGTTCGATATATCTATAATGTGTCTAATCAGATCATGATTGAGATTAACAAGAAAAAGCTAGGCTTAATTGAATAAAAATCTTACTTTTTAGAATAATTTATATACAACCTACTGAATGTTTATCAGATTTTAGATATGTGTGTGGCTTAAGAACAACTGAATCATCTGGTTATCAAATTTTATGTCTAGGCTTGATAAGCATGGATCAATAATGATTTGAATATTGGCATCGTCAAGAATAAGCATGCAATCTTAAAAAGAACAATTAAATCACGACATATGTATAATATGTGTCATAAAATAAGACAGAAATTTTGTTACATAGACTTTGAGAGGGAAATGAAAACCTACCAAACTTACCACTAAGAAAAATTTTATCGGATTTTCGGTATTTTCTTTTTAAATTCTGACCTTACAATGTGTTCAATATGATTGATTTACTAGAAAATGACACTTGAATCATGCAATTTGGATGGAAAAATGGTATTTGGAGCTTAAAAAAATTATGAAAATCATAGGCCGTTCATTTTTTAAACCTTATAAAGAACTATCCATGTCTGGGAATCAAATTCTCCAAGAACTGATTCCTATAAAAACAAATCACATATGTGGGGTCAGAATTTCGAAAAAACACAAAAAATATGATAAAATGTTTCTTAGTGGGTAAGTTTGGTATGTTTTCTAGGTTTTCATTCCCCGACTTTGAGATGCTTTAAATCCTTGCTAGAACGAGGAAATTCAAGAACATCTAATTTGTATGTAAAAGTAGAATTGTATATCCTAAAGATTCTATGAATCCCAATCTTAATAAATTTTAGAGTTGCATGCCAGACATTTTATGTATAAAAGCCAATAAAAAATCTTGATTGCAAACGGTCCTAAAAGGTGGAACCGGGGGGATATTTACTGGGGATCGATGGTCTTTGTAACTATAACACACACATGTCCACAAGGGCTCCGCTCATCCGGTAGGGCGACTTGTGAATGTTACTAAGTTAAAGGGACATCACAAGTTCGAAACCCATGGGTGACTTCCCTTACTCCAATGCCGAAGTTGAGTGTACTCTCCGGTGAGCAGAGAGGACTTTAAGGGTTTTGCCAACCGGAGGGGTCTTGGACTATCCAAACAAATTTAAAAACTGCAACACACATACGTGCCTGCACACTCATGAATGCACGCATGCACACAACCTCAAAGTTAGGTCAGTTACCACCATTCAACAATTGATCACGCCTTCTATTGGCATTATCATTATCAAACTTTACCCTCAGCTGCATGGGTTCGACTTTATGAGCCACGTTTTTCTGTCCATATCTATACTACCAACATTGGTCGCCTTACCACATAACACATTAACACCTATCACTGCCTCCCCCCAAGTCTTCCCTTTCTCAATTAATCCTTCTATTTGCATTAGAAGCACTATATAATAAGCTTTCCTATGGTATGCCCAAACTATCTTAAATGGCATTCTAATTTTTTCATTTATTGCCTTGTGATATGGCTAGAGTTTCATGATTGTTTGCCACTGCCAGCAACCCTCCTCATCTATCCGGCTTGGGATTGGCACTATCAACATTAAAAGCTACCGTTAATGGTGGAGTTATCATGACTTACCAATTTGTCTGAAATAAGCTGAAAAATAGGACTAACAACCCCCCAAACCCGCCCCAAAAGGGTTTGACAAATTGGGACGGGGCCTAGGCTGCTAGGCTGGTGGTCTAGGTTCAAATTCTATGAGTATCACCTTTTGCACAAGCCGAAGCGTGGCAACTCCCTGGGAGCAAGGGGGTAAGATCCACGACGTGATCTTACATCCACGACGTGAGAGGGTTCCACTATATATATATATATATATATATATATATATATATATATATATATAAACTATTGAACGAATGTGAATTTACGAATGGTTCTTTGGATCTCCAACTGCCTTACCTTAATGTCATAAGAAGAAGATAAATCAAATTGATACATGACCAATCAGTCTCAATCCTTTTCAATTCCTATTAATTATAATAACAACTATGTGTCTATGTAAAGTAAACCCCAAACAGGAAGATAGCTTACACACCCTTATCATGAATCATGATATATGATATATATATATATATATATATATATATATATATATAGAGAGAGAGAGAGAGAGAGAGAGATTATTTACACGGGGCAATTAGCCTGGTTCCTAATTGGAAAGAACAACTGAAAACAAGTTTACAAGAGGAGTCGTGTTCAGGATGTATTTTGACTAGACTGGGAGACTTGAACATCTTAGCTTCTAGAAAAGACTCCTTGAACTTCTTGGACTCTAAAGGCTTGGAATCTTGGAAGGACTCTGTGAGCTTCCTTTCTTGAATCTTGACAGGGACTCATGCTGGAAGTATGTCTTTGCTTGGGCGATGGACCATGCTGGTTCATTGGATCTTGATGGATCTGGACTTGCATACCGGGATGCAGAACACGTGTATTGACATTCCCCCACAAGCTGAACGGGGGAGACATTGAGCTTGAATTTCAGATAGTTGAACTGCTGCACCCGGAGAGGTTTAGTCAGGACATCGACTAGTTGGTAATTGGACGAAACATGTTGGACAACCATATCTTTTGTAGAAACTTTGTCTTAAACAAAAATGAACATCAAATTCAATATGCTTGCTACAACTATGAAAAGTCTGATGAACGATGAGGTAAGTGGCAGACACATTGTCACAGTGCCCAAGCTCACAGAGAAGGAACGGTAGCCACATACATTCAGTGGCCGTGTTTGCTACAGCCTTGTATTTAACCTCTGTACTGGATCTAGAGACAACACTTTGCTTCTTAAAACTCCAGGAGAGAAGTTTTGGTCCAAGAAATTCAGCATAGGCAGAGGTAGATTTTTTATCATATGAGGATCTTGTTCAGTCAGTATCAACATACAAACAAAGCATGGTCGATCGGTTAAGATAAAATTGTATACCATGCTGAATGGTGAACTTGAGGTACCTAGGAATGTGTTTGACTACAGAGGTTGGAGCATGCATGAACTGACGCACTTTGTTCATGGAGAAGGACAGGTCTGGATGAGTCAGTGTGACGTACTGAAAGGCTTCAACAATACAACAATTATGAAGCAGGTTATATGTCCCCCCCCCCGAACAGGACCGGTAGTTCCATCTCATGTTCGGGGGTTCCCAAAGAGCACCACGTATTTAAGCCTGTGCATCTCGTATCCCCATGTTTGTCAGCATTAATTAGCATTGGAGTTTGATATGATTGCAAAGACTTAAGTACCCTCTCCTCCATTGATGAAAAAAAAATATCGATTCTAGAAAAGGAGTGATTGTAAAGACTTAAGTACTCCGAAGATTATTATTTAAGACCCAGTCTATGCACTGCAGGATTATCCGAGAAAGAAATCTCTCCTGGAGGAGGCCATGAACATCAACCCTCTCACTCTCTCTTTCCCTTCTCTTTCTACTTTTGTGCATATCCAGCAGAAGATCCTACATTGCTCTATCAAACACCAACTGACCTGCACATTGACTGTTGTGGAGCCTGATTCAAAGTTTTTACCCTTACAGGAGGAGGGTTTGGGGGCTCCTCCCAGCGTGGGTAGCATCATTCAACTAAATAAGTTATAGATCTTGATTCAGAGTTTTTATCCTTACAGGAGAGGGGTCTGGGGGCTCCTCCCAGCATGTGTAGCATCATTCAACTAAATGAGTTGTAGATCCTGATTCAGAGTTTTTACCCTTACAAAAGAGAGGTTTGGGGGCTCCTCCCAGCGTGGATAGCATTATTCAACTTGATGAGTTGTGGAGCTTGATTTAGAGTTTTTGCCCTTATAGGAGGAGGGTTTGGGGGTTCCTCCCAGCGTGGATAGCATCGTTCAACTTGATTCGTTGTGGATCCTGATTCGGAGTTTTTGCCCTTACAGGTGGGGGGTTTGGGGGCTCCTCCCAGCGTGGATAGCATCGTTCAACTTGATTCGTTATGGAGCCTGATTTAGAGTTTTTGCCCTTACAGGAGGGGGGTCCGGGGGCTCCTCCCGACACGGGTCCCAGGTGTCGTGGTCAAAAAATGCACAAGGTGTCGTGGTGAGAAAGACATATGTTTGTTCCAAGCAAGGTTGGAAGAAATCAATGGAAAATCCAACAAGGAGCATGTCAGAATCATGATGTGGATGTCAAGCGAGAATGGTGTTGTGCAACTCAAATAACACAGAATAATAGAAGTCTGGTTTTTAGTTAAAATGGAGAATTAAATTATAATAGAAATCATTGAAAATTTACAGGAATAAACTAGACTCAATAACAAAAATACCACTTTTTACGGATTTGAAATATGACCTCCGGTTAGGGAGATATGGCCCTGACAAGTTGGTCCTAATTCGGGTAGCGATTTACAGCGATTTGCTTACTAAATAACACTACAAATTGCTATAGTGATTTACGGAAGACACTACAAATCACTATAGTGAGATCCAACAACACTATAAATCGCTGTGAAGCTCGTTGGAGACCCAAAAACACTATAAATCGCTATAGTGATTTGCGAAAGACACTACAAATCGCTGTTGAAAAGCCAGATAACACTATAAATCATTGTGGGGCTCGTTAGAAACCCGAAAATACTACAAATCATTGTAGGAAAGCCCGATAATACTGCAAATCGTTGTGAGATCCGCGTCGGGGGAGCGACCCTGGACCCCCCTCCTGTAAAGGCAAAAACTCTAAATCAGGCTCCACAACTCATCAAGTTGAATGATGTTACCCACGCTGGGAGGAGCTCCTCAAACCCCCTCCTGTAAGGGCAAAAACTAGGAATCAGGCTCCACAACTTATGAAGTTGAACGATGCTACAGTCAGTGTGCAGGTCAGTCGTTGTTTGATGGAGCAATGTAGGATCGTCTGTTGGATGTGCACAGAAGTAGAGAGAGAAGGGAGAGGGTTGATGTTCATGACCTTCTCCAGGGGGAACTCTTTGCCTCCCTTGATTTCTTCTCTAGAGAGAGAGGGTTTTACAGTGTTTTACGGAGAATGAAGAAGAAGAAGATGACAATGAAAAGTTCAAATAGACATTTTTGATGGCTCAGGTTTGTTTCGTCGGATGACCATCAGATCGCTGGCTCACCATCGTTTCTTCGGATCACCATCGGCGAAACGATTAAGGTTCGTTTCGCTGTGTAGACTTTGAAGAGTCAACATCATCCTCGACTTTCTGGATGGAGGACATGTTTGTCCTTATTTTGAACTGTTTGTTTTTTCTTTTTTGAATGAAAGGCATTTTTGTTATTTTCTTAAACCATCGCTTTATGAGAAGAATAGCAAGAAAGGGTACTTAAGTCTTTGCAACTACACCAGACTCCAATGCTAAGTGATGTCAACATATACGGGAATACGAGTCTCATGTGCTTGTATGCGTGGTGCTCATTCAGACCCCCGAACACAGACGTGGGATTCGGAGAACATACACCACCCTCCCCAACAATGATGGTAAGAATTGTCTAGCAAAGTTCTTTCATACGCAAAAAGGATAGTAGAAGTAATGTGGACATAAGCTTGGCATCAAGCATGTTGGTGTGGACTAGCAGGTCAAAGATGTACTTATGTTGAGAGATAGGTGGAGTCCACTAGTAGAACAAACTGCCTGAATGCCGAGAAAGTAGTGCATATCATCGAGATCTTTGAGTGCAAAGTAATTTTCTAGATATATAATAAAGGATTCGATGTCAGTTGCAGAGTTTCCTGTAACAATGATATCATCCACATAGACTAGAGCATAAAAGTCAAAGTCTTTCATGATTCAAAATAAACAAGGATCCGTGGGAGAGCTAAGAATACCATGAGAAACAAGTGCCTGATTCAATTTATGAAACTAGGCTCTTGCTGCCTGCGTCTCATCCTATAGAGAGCTTTAGTGAGGCAACAAACAAAATCTGGACTGACAACATTAACAAACTCGGGCGGCTGGGTCATGTAAACGGCTTTGTTACATTAAGTCGTTTGATTGGCCAATGATTGCCAGTGACAACAAAAAGAACAATTGAGAGTTTGACAACCAGACTAAAAGGTTTCAAAAAAAATTTAATACTTTCTTATTAATGAAAGCCTTTAGCAACCGGACACACCTTATAGACTCATCACATTTTGGCTGAGAAACTAAGGTCTAAGTGTTGTTACGCAAAAGAGCCTCAGTATGATATGAATGGCATGTTGCCAGTGTGGATTTGTAGAGGTCTGTTTAAACGTGGAAAGTTTTGGATCAGCCCAGAGCTGAGGAATGGAGAAACCACATATGGAGTAAAAAGCATGGTTGTGATAGACTATGCCACTTCTCCTGTGTCATAAAACTATAGTATGTATAATTAACCCTCGCCCCCAAGGAATCACCTTGCTTCTGCTTATAATGCAAGGTGCTACCCCCCACAAGATTTTAACCTAAATTGTCCATCTAGCAGTCCAAACCAATGTTGTCAGTATCGGCCAATATGTATCATATCGGCAGAAAATTGATAAGATTCACCCCTAATCGATTGTTTTTTAGTAATGTAAAAATACTTAAATTAATTTTTAATATTATTTTAACATGGGTCATGTTCTGATTAACATGTAATATTTTTAATTACTTTTTGACCAATTCAGAAAGATTCACTTCAGTATCGGTATTGGCCGATTCAACTGAATCATTGGCGGAACCGATATAGGGCCGATACCGATACTGACAACATTGGTCCAAACCTCTTTGGGGCTTGTTGCAAGGGAATTTCATCACATCATTAAAAATGTAAAGGTAGTTTTGAGGGGCAGAGTCAAGGTGTGGGTTGGATCCAAGTCAGATGAAGAATTGGGTAGATCACTCTTAATTAGTCGGGTCTGCCAACAGTTCAGATCCTGATTAAACCGATATGTTTGGTCCGATCACGTACCAAAGAAAATTTTGTTTCACTTTTCTTGGGGCCAGATCCAGGTCCACCTCTGTCTTCAACCCAGCTCGGGCTTGTTTTACAGGTGGGATAACATTGGGCCGTAGGCTTGACCATCCAGCCCAAGTGGAAATCATGGGTGCGAGCCGCATGCATTCAGTTTGGTCCTTTTGTTAAAGAACCGTTTATTTTTCAGGCCATTCAAAAACCTGCTAAATCATTATAATCACCCGAGATATCCAAAACCCCTTTCCTACTAAATAAACCTTGTAGTTCATTTTATGATAAACTGGATAGCTAATAGGATCTGGATTCAATAGTAGTTGTTCCTACCCATATCTGACACCAAACACGAACCTGATTAGTCTAGATCTGAGTACGTCAGATCGAGCAGCGCCTACATCGAGACCGAACCCGACCCATTTGCATCCCTAGAATACCGATTAGTCTAGTTCCAATTTCTTGGTATTCCATTCAATAATGCTTATACTAAAACCGAACCCAAACCGTTCATTCCCTAGGACTAGAGGAAGGTGTTAATTTTCTGTAAGGCTGGCAAAATAAATATCCAGTCAATTAGTATCATAATGTTCTTTCTTCTGTAACTGAGCCTGATCCCATCGTTGCTAACAGAGCCCGTTACATCAAATTCAGCAATGAAATAACATCCAATTAGTAATTGGATTTGTATTTGGTTTACAGTTTACATCTGAATATGAACCTGAATATGAATATGCTTTATTGAAAAAGGCACATGCATTATATCTAACTAGATCCGGATTCAATATTAAACTTTTCCCATCTGAATAACAATCAAACTCCAAATTAGGGCTGAAAAGGGATCGGATATGGTCAGATATCTGATTGAGTCTGACATGTCATTTCCAGATATGGATCCTTTAAGTAAAATCCCAATGCATTCGGGTCTGTTTAATCAGATTACTTTCGGATTCGGATCAGTGTTTTAAGTCGGATCTGGAGTTGATCTTAATCAAAACTCGACCAGATATCATTTTTTAACATGCAAACAACTTGTTTTTGTTATTATTTTTCCTTTTATTGCAACATGTGGAGTTGCTCCAACCCAAAGGCAGGTATGGAGATCCTTCTAGAGTAGGCCTTGCTTGCCCTTTTAATATTTATAAAAGATGCCCACTTAGGTATGGCTCATTTAGATAATCTACCTATTGAGTCTGCTAAGAGGAATATATGCCATCCTTCAAAATCAATGTCATTTCTTCTTCTTTTTTATGTAAATCACAGTCATCTTAGATGTGATATGGCACAACAAAAGGCTAGAGTAGCTTTGGTAAATGGAATTTAGGTCTACATTTTAGACCTTCCAAGAAAAAACAAATGCCATCACCATCAACTTAGAACAATACAAATCAAAACAAAAGAAAAAAAAAGAAAATCACTGTGATTACTATTTCTAGTCCACTATTGCATAACCCACATTATATGTGGGACTCAAAGAGGTCCTTTTGCATGCATACCTACAACCATGCTAATCCACTACTTTTTTATTTTGAATTTATAACCCAAAGAAACTGCACCTGGCACGAAGATCTGGTTGCACTGGCTCAGCCTGCCATACCTATGGTCGTCGTGCCAACAGTGTAAAACTCCGAGACTAAGACCCCTATCTCCGGGGCTTATGGTATGCATTTGCTTGCGCAGAGAAGCAACACCCATGAGAGTTGAACCTTAACTGCCTGTCTAGCAGCTAAGGCCCCACCCCACTACGCCAACCTCCCTTGGGGCTGCTGGTCGACTACCTAAAATTGTATTTTTGAAAAAATGACAAAGTACCAAATTGGTTGTTTGGATCTATTAACAAATATAAAACATTTTATAAAACTTATTTATGCTCGGTATTTTATCAGGATCTTTTAAATCACAAACTTTTTAAATTGATGGTGAGATGTGCTAACATTGAGTTTTTCTTAATACTGAGATTTGTGCCATTGGTTTAAACCATAGTTACCACAAGCGCTTTGCTTCCTCCTCCGGAAAAAGCTCGTAGAAACTTGCTTCTCATTTGTGAGAAACATGTTTTCTAGATTATAAGAAACAAGCTTCTCATTCACTTATCTAATTGTTTCCCTCTTGCTTCTCGCACCCTCTCCCTTTCTTCTCCTTTGTTTTTTGTGTTTTTCATGTAATATTTACTATTTTTCACTTTCCACTCGCTTCGCCATCGCTTCCCCTTCATTTCCTACATATTTTCTTCTTCCGCTTTTCACACACTTCCACAATCGCTTCCAAAACTAATTCTGCTTCACACTTCATAGTACTTCCCTGTTTGTGCTTTGCGCAATGCCTATGCCAGTAAATATAGTTTTGACCATATCTTAGGGACCAAGTTGCATTCCAACTTTGAAGGGCCTTACCTGGCTCAAAGTCTGAACTTAACCTATCCTATGCACCTAATAAGATAATTTCTCTCATAAAAGTTCCACTTCTGATCAAACGCCGAAGCATAAATTCCTAGTTTTTGAGGATTTTGACCCCATGTCATTCAGGGTGTGTTTGATTACCTCGGATCTATGAGAAGAACCAAGGTTAGTGGACCGAGGCATGGGGCCCACACCTTAATCCAACCTCCTTACAAAGGATTTCAAAACTGCATTTTTTAAGACAAAAAATATGATTTTTTTTTAACATAAAATATTGTGTTTTATCAATCGCTCATTTTTAAATCACCCAAAAATCCTGCATGCAAGTTGAATTTCAACCACCAAATGAATGATGTAGATCACATATATCAAGGCCAAATCCATCGAAACAATTTGCATCAATGAAATCCTAAAGAGGGGTATGAAGATAGGGATGACTTTGGGGATGAGTGGAACTGAATTGCTCACACCTCTTCCCTCCCATTACCTTACAAAACACTCAGTCCAATCACTGAATCCTCCCCACATGCGGTTTAGCTCACCCTCGGAAGTTATCCACAATCGTTGTAGAGAACGGGAGATGCATATAAATTTTCTATACAGCCAACCATATCTGGCCATGTTGGAATCACCTGGTTGGACAGGCTTGAGTAGGGAAAATCGACAGGGGCATGGGGCATCAGCTATACCATGTTATGAAAACAGACCGCTTGTCAGAGTTGCTAGTAATATCATGAGAAAAACACGGTATTTTAGTCACCGCTTTAAACAGACAAAATACAGGAAGATGGGTCTAGATTCAATTCTCCAGGTCCAAACACAAAGCTAGATCTTAGTTACCAAAGAACACCAAGTAAATAAAATAGCCTGTCAAGCTTCATCTTTTAGCAAAATGGGAAAGTAAAATCCTTCCCTTCAGAGGAACAAATCTATGGAAAAGTTAAGAAGGGGCCTAAATTCCAACCTCTTATTTTCACAACACTTGTTATTTGAAGGCGCAGAAGGCCAAATCTTCACAAGGATTATCATCTAAATTTCCAAAACAGATGAGAAAGGAATTGCTCAGCAAAGAGACCAATAAAAGAAAAACCATGTCTTGACACTGCCTTTTTGGCAATCACAACGTAATTTTGAGTGATTTTTTCATCTTCTCCACCTCCAAGTAGACAGTAGAGTATGGCAGGAACTCTGAGAAATGGCTCCGGCTCAAGTCGTTGATTGCCACCGCGAGCTTGGGGATCTCCAGGATCTCATCATGAGACAAAGGCCGGACAAACCTAGCCGGGTTTCCAGCCCAAAGTTCACCAGTTGGAATCCTCCTACCAGGGGGAACCACCGACCCAGCCTCGAGTATCGAATGAGTCTCCACTAGTGAACCTTCCATAAGGACAGAGTGCTGGCCGATGATACACTCGAGCTCAATTGTGCAGGACCTTAAAAGGGTATAAGCACCGATTGTCACGAATCTCTCAATGTTTGTGTCAGCAGGAAGCCCTGCAGAGCAGTTACAAATACACATTAGTTTCAATGCGTGTGCATTGGGTATATATTGCAAAAATGATGTATTTCTGTAATTTTCCCTTCTCCATTTACTTGACAAGTTATTTATGATTTCCTTTATCTTCTAATTTTCTCGAAGTTTCGTTGGATAACACATCATCTATGTACCAAATATCCAGGACCAAGTTTTGAGACAATAATCATGGATGCTCACAATTACATTAAAATATGGAGCGGCCATGCAAAGCCAGATTTCCATGAAGGATGGGGAAACAACCCTCAGGATCAAAGACCTAGTCGCGCTGGCAAAGCCTGCCGTACTTACAGTCCCAGTCATGATGGTGTAAACCAATTGCATGAAAGAGCTAACACAGAGAAAACAACCACTATTAAATAAGAGACTGAAAGAAGAACATTAGCATCAGGAAAAGCTCAGGCTCTAAGTCCTATCTAAGTTGAACAGGTGCACTAGATAAATAAAGCCCCAGCTTCTGAATAAAAAAGGTTATGGTTCACCAATCCCCAATTCCTGGTCTAAATAAGCCCACTTAGTAAGAAAAATGTAGATTTTAACATGTCTATGAGCGTAAGAACTTAAAGAGAACCATAACTTTGGTTAACTCACAGAATATGACAGCACCGCTGGGAGGGGGAGCCAGAAGAACACAAAACAAGGGGAAGAATGCCTTGATTCCTTTTATGAGTTTCTCATGCACATGATGTTGATTACCTTTAGCATAAGAGAGCAGGTGGTGTGCCTCATCTTCGAAAATGAAACCCATGATATTGATGCGACAAACTGCTTGGTGACATCACATGATAACAAGAAAAAGAATATGTTCGAAAGAAACGTTTCTAATAAAGGTGACAAGCAACTCAACATTCAACCTCACCCTACAGGAATAACATCATAAATCACTACACAAATAATGCTGGTCGATGGACACAAAAGATAATGTTGCTCAGGTTCCATAAATACAACTAGTACATGCTATAATTAACTAGAATTTGCAAAACGAAACATAAACACAAGGGCTTAATGTGGGGACTGCAGACCATTTTGGAACTGGAAAATTTTCCTTTTGGGAGGCAAAGCATTACCCCATTGACAAAAAAAAAAAAAAGACAGAAAAAGAAAAAGAAAAAGAAAAAAAGAAGCATGGTCCTAATGAAGGATAAAAACAAGTATCACTGGACACCAGTGTTGTGAAAAGCGTTGAGGCGTAGCGAGGCGCTCCACCAAAATCTGAGGCGAGGTGTAAGCTTCGAGGCGTAAAGCGTAAGCCTCAAAAAAAAAAATTTAACTTAAAAAACTATAAAAAATATCTAAAATTATAAATAAATAAAAAATTCTTTATTGATGAAGCAACAACCAACAAGAAATAAAAAATCCCAAATAAATACTGAAAAAATATGAGATTAACATGTAAAAATAACATTAATGCAACAACTTGATCTATGTAAGTATCTAAGAAATAAAACATGAGCATTCATTAAATAAAAAATTAACATTAACAACGAAATGCATATTAGCATTAACAATATCATGTCATAATTAGAAAATGCATTTTAGCATTAACAACCAAATGTTAATATATATATATTAGAAAATGCATGTTTTCATTTTATCGGATCTGGGTATAGTTTTCTTATAAAAATCCAGTTAAAACTGAATCTTGATCTGATACCTACATTACTTAGTCGGATTCAGGTTTGGACCTACTCATTTTAACATAGGTCCAACAGATGAGTTGTGGAGCCTGATTCAAAGTTTTTTCCCTTGCATTAAGGGTCCGGGGGCTCCCCCACGACGCAGGTCCCACTGCATAAAAATTTTTTTGGGGGCTTATGTTTGAGACCCGGTGTCTTATGGATCAGACCCAATTTTTTACTAGCAACTTAGTTAAAACTGTGTAAAAAAAACCCTATTTTTTTGTCAAATGAGGGCTTTGACCTTCATTTGACTAAAAAATTCAAGGTGTGTACGCCTCGGCTTGAGGCGCGCCTCAAGGCGTATGAGGCGCACACCTCGGGGCTGTTGCGCTTTGTACATGCGCCTCAAGGCATAAAGCCCCTCGCCTTGAAGCGAGGCGTGCTTTTTGCGCCTTAAGGCGCATTTTTAATAACATTGCTGGACACCATGATATTTAGAAAGCAAGAACAATTTTGTCCCAAGTAGCAATATATTATTCAGCATGAACTAGAGCACAATACCAAAAGGAAAGAATATATAATGTTGTTAAGATTGTGCTTCTAATATATATATATATATATATATATATATATATATATATATATATATATATATATATATATATATATATATATATATATTGTTGAGAATAGGTGGTTTTAGGTTAAGTTCTCTTATATTAGAGGTTTTCTGAAATTTTATTCTAATAAGGACTTAGATGTAATTTTTCCTTTTTGCCTCTCTCTATTTAATATAGAGGGAATCCCTAATCAAAGTTAACGATATTGAGTTTTTCTGTGCAACCGTCTCTCTCTCTCTCTACACAGGTGGTTGCTCCTTTCTACATGGTATCAAAGCCCTCGATCTCGGGAGCATGATCACGAAGAGGACTGATCTTCACCAATGAAAAAAAAAATTCAGACTGCGTAAAAATCAGGTTTGTTGTTGCACTAGTGTGGGAGATCTGATAACAGATCTGGGATGTTACCCAGATCTGTCGTCAGATCTAAGGATGGATGTTACCTAGATCTGTCGTGATCTCCTGGAGCTGTAAACAGTTTTTTTAATCTGTTTTTTTTTCTCGTGGGAGTTTTTTTTTCCTGTCGTGATTTTCTGGAGATTGACGAGTTCCTGCTGGTGCATGCCTGCTGTGATTGACGTGCCGTGATTGACTAGTTCATGCTATTTGGGTCACGCAGCAGGCTTCCGTGCTGCTGCGTCGCAGCCGTGAGCTGTTGGTTGTTCCTGCTGTTTGGGTCACGCAGCAAGTTTTTGTGATACTGCGTGCCAGCCGAGATTGTCATGTTTTCTGTGCTGATTGCGGGACTACCGTGATTCTGGATTTTTTTGTTGTTGTTTGCTGCGTGTGATCGAGATATGATTGATCTATTTAATTGTCTTTTGAAGACTGATTGGCAGTTATGCTTTATATGTTTGGGGAACAGCAGTTGTCGTGTTCATCTGTGTTGCAACTGAATATTATTGTTCGTCGTGGTGTGTTTGGGTGCAGCAATGGTCGTGACTCCCTGCTGGGGTGAGTTGTGTTTCGTGTTGTGTTAGTTTCAGCTATCCATTTGTCGTGAAAGCAGCAGGAGTGATTACCTGCTGGTTGTGGACTGTTTTTTTTAGAAACAGCAGGGCTGATTCCTTACAGTGGTGGAAAATTCTACTTGAATACTTGCTGTTCTAGTGAGCAGTATGGCTGAAAATTCGAAATGTGATTCGAAAATGGAACAGATTGAGGAGTATAAGGCTTTTGCCAACCCCTTCTCGTATGGCTCTTCCGTTAGGTTGAATGAAACCAACTATGCCAGATGGTCCAAAACTTTTATGATGTCGGTATCTGGACATCGTCGAAAATACATTTTGTTGGAAGGCGAACCCACTGCGAAGTTGAGAAAATATGTTACTTGGGATGAAGATAATGACATAGTTATGTCATGGATCATGAATAGTGTCGAACCACATATTACAGATGGATTGATCTACTATAATACAGCCAAACTGATGTGGGACAATCTTCGTGATACATACTCACAAGAAACGAATGTAAGTCGTATCCTTCAAGTCGAACAGGAAATATATAATTTGCAACAGGGAGATCAGACATTGGCCCAGTACTATGCGTCTGTCAAAGCTGCGTTTGAAAGACTTAATGCTCACAGGCCTCTTTGTTGCTCGAAGCAAAAGGATCATCAAGAACAAACCATGGTTGCTCGTTTTCTTACAGGTCTTTCTTCAGATTTTTCTGTTGCAAAAGTTCAAATGTTGACTGGATCAGATGTTCCCACTCTTGCTGATGCTTACAATCGTCTGAGTAGACTTGCGATCTCTCTGCCACAGTCTCAGCCGGTAACTCAGTCATCTGCTCTTGTTGTCCCATCTAGTTATGGGCGTGGAAATATTCAGAATATCAGAGGACGAGGACGTGGACGTGGACGTGGACGTGGTATGGGAGGCAGAGGAAAGCTTCAATGTACATTCTGTGGAAAATCTGGACATTTAGAAGATCGTTGCTGGGATAAGCATGGTCGGCCAACATCTTCTTCATCAAAGTCATATACTCCTGAAGCAAATGTGACTACTCTCGAGGCAATAAATGTACAAAAGAATATCACTGAAAATGAAAGTAGTATCACCCTTAGTCGTGCAGAATATGATGAGCTGATAGCTCTTCGACCTTTGAGTTCCACTCCTCCTGTAGCTGGTGTTGCATATTCAACCGGCAATCATCTTCATCTGACTGATAGTAAGTGGGTTATTGACTCTGGTGCTTCCAGACATTTGTGTGAAAATTCACGTGTTTTTTCAGATCTAAAGGATATTAAGGCTCAGCTTGGAGTCTCCTTAGCCGATGGGAGCTCCTCCCCGGTTGTTGGTCAGGGAAATATTTCTATATCCTCCTCATTACAGTTGAAAAATGTTCTTCATGCTCCAAACTTTCCTCAAAGTTTACTCTCTGTTAGTTGCCTTATAAAAGAACAAAACTGTAGAGTAATATTTGATCCAATGGGTTGTCATTTTCAGGATTTGCTGACGGGGAAGAAGATTGGTGGAGGCTATGAAAAAAATGGAATTTTCTACCTACATCATCCAATGGGTACTGTTCACGCTGCAGTGGAACATTTATACAGTCCTGTTCAGTGGCATCGTCGTCTTGGTCATCCTTCATTGTCAAAACTTCGGTCGGTCTTTCCTCATATTCCTTCCAACACATCATTTCAGTGTGAAGCATGTCAGTTGGGCAAGCATCATCGAAGTTCGTTCCCTTCGAGTCAGAGTCAGTCTAGTAATAAAGTTTTTGAACTTCTTCATGCAGATGTATGGGGTCCTAGTAAGATTCCAACTAGGACTCAGTGTCGGTATTATCTTGTTATTGTTGATGATTTCTCTAAGTTGTCATGGGTATTTTTAATAAAAGAACGATCTGAAGTTCCAAACATTATCAAATCTCTAATTCTTGAAATAAAAACTCAGTTTGAATCTATTGTCAAGATTGTTCGCACTGATAATGCTCTCGAGTTTAAATCAAAATGTCTGTTTCAATTTTACCAAGATCATGGCATCCAACCCCAAACTTCCTGCGCCTATTCATCTCAACAAAATGGGGTAGCTGAGCGAAAACATCGACACCTCCTTGATGTTGCCAGGACCATTATGATTCAATCTGGGGTGATGCAATTACCACTGCTTGCTATTTGATCAATCGCATGCCTTCGTCTTCTGTGGGTGATCAAATTTCATTACATATCCTAAAACCTAATGCTCCACTTTTTCCTTTATCACCAAAAATATTTGGATGTGTTTGTTTTGTACACAAACTTGGCCCTGACCGTGATAAATTAGCCGCTCAAGCTACAAAATGCATATTTATCGGTTATCCAAAAAATCAAAAGGGCTATCGATGTTATGATCCTATTTCTCGCCGAGAGTATGTCAGTGCGGATGTATCTTTCCTGGAATCCTCTCCATATTACTCTATTTCCGGTTCCCCACTGCAGGTGGATCCAGCTGAGTCTTTTCCATTACCTATACCTCCTTTTCCTTTGGAATTTGTGCCCTCATTGCCGAACCAAACTTCATCCTCTTCCAGATTTAATAATCCACCATTGGTATATGTGCGTAGAACTCCACTTCTGTAAGAGCCTTCATCTTCTTCTTCTCCTGAGGTAAGTTCTACTGACAATTGTGATCTTCAGGATGATGATAACAGGCCTATTGCTCTACGAAAGGGGACAAGACAATGTACCTTATATCCCATATCTCATTTTGTCTCCCATGCCAGAATTGGACATCAGATGAAGTCTTTTATCTCAGCCTTATCTGCTGAAACTATTCCTCTGAACTATCAACAGGCAGAACTTGATACTCGCTGGAAGCTGGCTATGCAAGAAGAAATGACAGCTTTAGTATCTCAGCATACCTGGGATCTAGTTGATTCTCCAGCAGATGCTGACATTGTTGGATGTAAATGGGTATATACAATAAAATATAAATCTGATGGTTCTATTGAAAGGTACAAGGCCAGATTAGTCGCGAAAGGGAATACTCAGACATATGAAATTGACTTCTTTGAAACTTTTTCTCCTGTTGCACGGATGGGTACCATCTGTCTTGTTCTCTCAGTAGTTGTTCAGCATGGTTGGAGCTTGTGTCAATTAGATGTGAAAAATGCATTTCTATATGGGGATCTATCTGAGACCGTTTACATGCAACAACCTCCAGGATTCGAGGTTGAGGGGGAGTGTCAGAAGGTGTGCAGATTGAGAAAGGCGATTTATGGCTTGAAACAAAGTCCTCGTGCATGGTTTCAAAAGTTGTTTGAAGTGATGTCAAGCTTTGGCTTTAATAGATCAGCAACAGATCATACACTTTTTATAAAGAAAACTAGCTCTGGCATAGTTGTTATGGTGGTATATGTGGATGACTGTTAAAATGTATCATTCAACATTTGTAATATATATATATATTTTATATATATAAAGCATAATACATATTCATATATGGTATATATGCATATGTATTATCTTAATTATATATAAAATATATATTTTTCTATTTATATGCATAGGGGTAGTTTAGACATTTCACTATTTTACGCATATTCTATTGGGAATATGTTTGTAATTTTCCTTTTAAATTTATTTTTTATTTTTTATTTTTTCGTGGTTTGCGCAACCTTGGGTGGCTCCCCAAAGAGTCGTTGGGGAGCCCCCAACGGTCACAAATGTGACCGTTGGGGGCTCCCAACGACTCCTTTGGGAGCCCCCTAGGTGGCTCCTTTCTTGTATTATAAATAGGGGTCTCCCCCTTTGTATTTCTTACTTCTTGAGGGAGCTTATGCTCCATTGTAATGGGGTTTTTACCCCTTCTCCATTATTCTTCAATGATATGCAACTTATGACTTTATGTCATATTTTTCCCTTTTTATGGGTTGTATGTGTTAGCACATTATGTGCTTATGTTGTTTCCCTTTAATGGGTATATTTGCACTTCACGTGCATAGATATGGGTTCATTATTGAACCCAATGTATTTCAAGTCACTTTCTAACAATGACATCATTCTTACAGGAGATGATGTGAAAGCTATTGAAGCCACAAAGTCTCATCTTCAAAAACACTTTGTTACAAAAGACCTTGGTTCACTCAGGTATTTTCTGGGTATAGAAGTTGCTAGAAGCCGTGAAGGGATGGTTTTGTCTCAACGGAAGTATGTTCTTGACTTATTAAAGGAAACGGGCATGTTGGGAGCTAAACCAGCAAATATTCCCATGGACCATAAAGTTCAGTTGTTTGAAGAAGGGTCAAAACCAGTTGATAGCAAAAGCTATCGCTCCCTAGTAAGGAAGTTATTATACGTAACTGTGACCAAACCGGATATTGCTTTAGCAGTAAGCAAAGTTAGCCAGTTTATGGACAAACCAACTGATGTACACTGGAATGCAGCCATAATGATTCTCAGATATCTAAAATCCTCTCCTGGAAAGGGGTTATTGTTCAGGAAAGGTGGAACTCTGGAGATAGTAGCATATTCTGATGCTGACTATGCTGGATCTGTAGTAGATAGAAAGTCTACCACAGGATTCTGTGTGTTTTTGGGAGACAACTTGATTTCATGGAGAAGTAAGAAACAAAATGTGGTTTCCAGGTCGAGTGCAGAATCAGAATATCGGGCTATGGCCCAAACAGCTGCTGAATTGATATGGGTTCGCACTGTTCTTCATGATCTCCAGGTGAAGGTTTCCTCTCCAATGACCATGATGTGCGATAACAAAGCGGCAACATATATAGCAAACAATCATGTCTTTCATGAGAGAACAAAGCACATTGAGGTTGATTGCCACTATGTAAGAGATATGATTCAAGCTGGTCATATCACTACAAAATACCTAAAGTCAGAAGACCAAGTTGCAGATATGTTTACAAAGCCTCTTGCTAGGCCAAATTTCTCCAAATGTTGTGACAAGCTGAGCATGATTGATATTTATGCTCCAGCTTGAGGGGGAGTGTTGAGAATAGGTGGTTTTAGGTTAAGTTCTCTTATATTAGAGGTTTTCTGAAATTTTATTCTAATAAGGACTTAGATGTATTTTTTTCTTTTTGCCTCTCTCTATTTAATATAGAGAGAAGCCCTAATCAAAGTTAACGATATTGAGTTTTTCTGTGCAGCCGTCTCTCTCTCTCTCTCTACACAGGTGGCTGCTCCTTTCTACATATATATATATATATATATATATATATATTAATATATATGTATGTCGAGAAATACCCATCAGGGGTATTTCAGTCATTTTACCTTGTAATAGAAGTCAACCCATTAGGGGCTGACTGTACATTTTATTTCTTTTGTTTTTTTACATTTTGGTTTATGATGTCATTGATTGGGACAGCTCCAGCTCCAACTAGTTGTTGGAGAGTATCTCTTCCTCTTGTTATAAATGGGGGTTCACCCTTTGTATGTTCATTATGCTTTCTCAAGCATTGTTTAATACAAAAGCTAATATTTTTTACTTTCTTGGCCCTTGTGTGGGTGTGTGAAATGATTCACAAGTGGTTTTTTTGTGGATTGGTTGTGTTCTTGTAAGCCCATAAGAGGCGCGTGTTTGCTTTTGTTCGTATTTCATTACATGGTATCAGAGCATATGCTCTTGGGTTGTGATTCATTCAGAAAAGCCAAGAAGAGGATCGTGAAATTGATGGAGCATCAGTTCACGGGATCGTTAGGTCGGGAAACGCACCATCAAAGTTCTCTTCAACAAATTCTTGAATGGAGAATGAAAGAGAAATGGTCGTCTCCATTCCCATAAGACTCAATGATACTATGTGATGTGGGCATCCATGGTAAAATATAAAATATAAAAAAATGGTCTATGGGCTATGTCACATGGGTGCGGGTGCGGGTGCGACACGGGTGTTGCACAAGTTCAAAAATTTTAGACACGAGGACTCGGCTATAATATATATATATATATATATATATATATATATATATATATATATATATATCAATAAATTAATAATAAACATTACCAATGCCGACGCAGGGGGAGCCCCCTGCTGGAAAATATATTTGAGGCAGAGGAGCTCCCTGCCGGAAAATAAAATATGGCAGGGGCCTCCGCCCCCAGCCGGAAAGCAAGAACGAGGCGGGGGCGGAAAATAAACCGAGGGAGAGGGTGGAGTCCCCTACCATAACACATATCCGACGCAGGGAGAGCCCCTTGCCGAAAAATATATTTGAGGCAGGGGAACCCCCTGCCGCAAAATAAAATATGGCAGGGGCCTCCGCCCTCTGCCGCAAAACAAGAATGAGGCAGGGGGCGGTAAACTGAGGTAGGGGGCGGAGCCCCCTACCGGAACACAAATCCGACGCAGGAGGCAGCCCCCTGTCGAAAAACACGAACGAGGCAGAGGGAGCCCCCTGCCAGACGAAGAGGAAGAAGAACGGAAGAGGGAGGGCACACCTGAGATTGAGAGGACCGGTGGCTGGGGGAGAGGGTGGTTGGCGTCGCCTGTGGCTACGATCGCCTTTTGGGTCGCCGTCGAGACTAAAGAGGATGAGGATTGCCGGACGACTGGGGGAGAGGGAAGGATCGGCAGGGAGGGGTTTTTCGTAAGCCCCTCCCCCTGTCGTAAGCCCCTTTTAGGGTTTGATGCAGAACAGGATGGACCCAGGTCCATATAGCGTGAACATGGCAGGGAACCCGACCTGCACGATGGGATCGGGGATCGGACCCGAGTGGTGGATCCGAGCCAGATCCCGGTACCAAGACACAAGAATGAGGTACCCCTGCGTACCTACTCCATGCGAGCACAGACCCCGTATGTCGAAGCGCATCGATGGGATTGAAGATCGACTTGTGATCATCGAGTCGTCAGGAGATGCGCGCGCGGCTTCAATGATGAAAACAGGAGCAAACTTGGGTGACGACGCGGACAGTCGCTTATTTGCTACCACAGTTGAACCAGGTCAGCTGATCCATCTTGGTCGCGCCTACACTCCAAATTTGGTACCGTCTCCCACTGTGGAACCTGTCACGGTTACTAATCAGGTTGTCGGTGCAAGTCAGCCAAGTCACGGGGCTCTAGCCGTGTATCCCAGCGTGAGTTCTGGTGCACAGGCCTGACCTCGTGCCCCGGTGCCTGTGCTGCAGCTTGGGCCCGGGTCGCAAGGCCCCATCGTGACGCTAGGCCAGGTTGCTGGCACAGCAACGTCAGACAGGCCCATGACCCACTTCCCTGAGCCTACGCGTGGGGGCGTTACTGCAGCCCACCTGCGCGCAAAGGGTCACGGATCTATGTGGATGGCTCCGAACCTGAGAGGGTCCGGACCAAACTTTGTTACTACAGGACCCAGACCCGGGTCTCGGGGTCCACCCTTTGGGTCCTCGGGAGCGAGTCCGAGTTACGAACCCCCTTGCCCGACCTACCCAGTTGGGTTTGGTTCGCGGTTCGCCCCGAACCAGACCCAATCCATTATGTTTGAACCCCAAAATGGATCCAATGCTGACCCAAATTTGTATCGGACCTGAACGGAGCTCCAGTTTGAATTTGAGTCTGGTCAAAACCAGACCCATTTTGTTACGGATCAAGGATTGAGTTCAAACTAAGCCTTTTCACACCACAACTCGATCCATGGTCCTACTCATCCCATCCTGGGTCCGACGAGTAGCTTAGGACTAGACCTGATCCAGATCCAATCGGGTGAATCATCCCAATATTATACCAATCAAACCCAATACCCACACCAGACCCAATCCATTAACCCATCCCCGATCCAAAACCCACTATCATACCCGACCCAACACCACTATCCTAGCCCAACCCATAACCCAAACCCTTATTATCCCATTCCTACCCACCTAGAGCCTGAATCTCGACCAGCCCTTCCACCTATAGTAGGACCACCTGTCATACCGGTGCCCCAACGTCGACCGTAGATGGTTCTCTCACGGGCAAGCAAGACAGAGACAAATTCCTATGCAGATTCAGTAGGGACCGACGCGACCAGAGCGTCGACCACATGTCGTCGGAGTTCGTCAGCATCAGTTACCAGGAGAGCATTATCGTGGCGAAGGAGATAAGGTCGTGATGGATGATGACGCCTTCTGGAACGAGTACCCCGTAGGCATGGTGGAGGCCCGTCAGCAGAGAGCAACAGAGCACCCCTCCACATACGAGGTGAAGCTGGATCTTCCAGAGTTCACAGGTCGTTTCGATGCAGAACAGTTTTTCGACTGGTCTTATGTCGTCCAGTTCTTCTTCGACTACTACACTGTCGCTGAACATTGTCGTGTCTCACTAGCATCTACTCGGTTGAGAGGCCTATTGCAGACATGGTGGGTTGTGCTGCAGAGTTCGAGGGAGCGGCAGGGGATAGAGCGCGTACAGACATGGGAGGAGATGCAGTCCAAGTTCATGCCGTCAGACCACGCCGAGAGAGCCTACAAGGAGTACCTTACCTTGCGTCAAGGCACCCGAACTGTGGCGAAGTACACTGCGAAGTTCCATCATCTTTCCCAACGAGTGCATATCGAGGAGACCGTTCGCCAACAGGTCACGAGGTATATTTCTGGTCTATGTCATGTTATTTCTGATAACTTCAGTTGTGTCACAGTCGAGTCTTTAGATCAGGCAAGCAGTTATGCCATGAACATCGAGGCGAAGTTGAAAAAGAGGCAGGATTATCGAGTCTCCCGTAGTGACCAGTCCAGTCGACCCAAGTCGAGTTTCCCTACCAGGAGAGCGAGTTCCCCTAGGAAGGAAGACTCAAAGTCCACCCCTAGAGTCGACCCTAGCAAACCCGACCAGTCCAGACCCGCTTACCACACCAGATCCAAAGCCAAGCCCAGTGAGTCTACCATTCGTTGTTTCAGGTGTCAGGAGTTAGGTTATGTTGCGTCCAAGTGCCCCACCGTGAGCAAGAGCACCCATTTCGTCGAGGGTATTGTTGAGTCAGTGTTCGATAGCGAGAGCGAGGGTGAGTCGTTTGTTGAGGGAAACGACGAGAGGAAAGTCGTAGAGTTCGACGGCAATGTTGAAAATTTGTTGTTCATCTGTCATGTTTTGACCGCACCCCGAGAGTTGGCCTCGACAAAATGGTTGCGGAATAACATTTTTAGAACTCGGTGCAACTGTGAAGGGCACGCGTGTGATTTATCATTGATACTAGGGCGTGCAAGAATATGGTGTCCGAGAGCGTCGTGTCGACCTTGAACCTAAAAACGGAGAAACTGTCCCAACCTTATAAGATGGCATGGTTCAAAAAGGGGAACGAGGTCCCTATCACCCATCGTTGTCTAGTCCGGTTTTCCATGGGGAGCATTACCACGATGAGGTGTGGTGTGATGTAGCCTCCATGAATGCGTGTCACATCCTTTTGAGACGTCCCTGACAGTTTGACCGCAAGACCATTCATGATGGCCGTAGGAACACATACTCGTTCATATTTAAGCGTCATAAGATAGTCCTTCTCCCCATCAAGGAGACTGGGTTTCCCACGGTGGATAAGCCTGAGCGAGTTCCCCGGCTTGCAAGCCTATCCTACCAGTCTTTCTTGAGCCATTGTCGAGAGAATGGTTATTGTTATGCCCTGGTGGCTAAGTCGTCGACGAGTACGTCCTTGCCCCTTATTGAGGAGTTTCGCGACATTATGCCAGATGACCTCCCAGATGGCTTACCTTCCACGCAGGTGGTGCAGCTCGCTATTGATTTTGTTCTAGGGTCGAGTCTCCCTAACCTCCCCGCGTATCACATGAACTCATTCGAGCATGCCGAGTTGTTGAGGCAGGTTCAGGAGTTACTGCAAAAGAGCATTATTCGTGAGTGTGAGCCCTTGAGCAGTACCCGCCCTGCTCACCCCTAAGAAAGATGGGTCTGTGTGCATGTGTGTAGATAGTCGAGCGATCAATCGCATCACTATCAAATATTGTTTTCCCATCCCTTGGATGATATGTTTGACATGTTGGCTGGTGCTTCCATTTTCTCCAAAATCGATTTAAAAAGCGGGTATCACTAGATTCGTATCCGAGAGAGGGATGAGTGAAAGACGGCATTCAAGACACGTGATGGGTTGTATGAGTGGTTAGTCGTGCCATTTAGGTTATCTAATGCCCCAAGTACTTTCATGAATATGATGACCCAAGTGTTGCGTCCTTGTATAGGAAAGTTTGTCGTTGTATATTTTGATGATATTTTGATTTATAGCTTGTCTTTGTCTGATCATTTGAGTCACTTGCGTCATGTCTTAGAGATTTTAAGGAAAGAAAAATTATATGTCAATGCCAAAAAGTGTGAGTTTACGATATCTAGTGTCGTATTCTTAGGTTTTATTGTGTCATCTGATGGAGTTAAGGCAGATTCCACAAAAAAACTGCACGATCGTAGATTGGCCTACCCTAAAGACTATAGGAGAGATCTGTAGTTTCCACGGGTTAGCCACTTTTTACCGACGTTTTGTGAGAAACTTCAGCACCCTCATGGCCCCTATCACGGAGTGCCTAAAAGGTACTAGTTTTCATTGGCCGCCTGCTGCGAGAAAGGCCTTTACGATTATCAAAGAGAAAATGACTAGTGCCCCTGTCTTGGCCCTTCTTGATTTTAATGCAGTCTTTGAGGTTTAGTGTGATGCCTCTAAAGTGGGGATTGACACAGTCTTGAGTCAGAACCGCAAACTCGCTGCTTTCTTTAGCGATAAGCTGACTCAGTCCAGGTGCCAATATTTCACTTATGACGTTGAGTTTTATGTCGTGGTACAAGCCCTTCATTATTGGAGGCATTATCTTATTTATAAGGAGTTTGTCTTGTACACGGATCATGAGGCATTGAAGTATCTGAATAGTCAAAAGAAGTTGAGTACTTGTCATGCTAAGTGGGTCAGTTTCTTGCAAGAGTACACCTTCACGATTCGCCATCAATCTGGTACTCTAAACAAGGTGGTTGATGCTCTTAGCAGGAAGAACAGTCTTCTAATGACTATGTCAGTGCAGGTCATTGGGTTCGAACAGTGCAAGGAGTTGTACCCGACGGACCCTGATTTCCAGCAAGTCTGGGAAGGGTACCTCACATCTGATCGCACAATCAACCAGCGATTTAGTATACATAATGATTACCTCTTTCGCGGTAATAAGTTAAGTGTGCCTGCTTTCTCTTTTAGATTTCAGTTGATTTTCGAGTTACATGAAAGGGGACTAGCTGGGCATTTTGAACATGATAAGATGTTCCCTCTGTTAGATGAACACTACTTTTGGCCCAAAATGTGCAAAGATGTTGTCAAGTTTGTTCAGAGTTGTCGTGTGTGTCAAGTGTCCAAGGGTCGATGTCAGAATAGTGGATTGTATACTCTGTTACCCATCCCCGAGCGTCCCTGGAAGCATGTCCATGGATTTTATTGTGGGTCTCCCCAAAACCCCGCGTCGTTTTGATTCAATTTTAGTCGTTGTTGACCAGTTTTCAAAAATGGCTATTTTTGTCCTGTGTAAGCAAACCACTGACGCCTCGCTAGTAGCTTCCTATTACTTCAAGAACGTGGCCCGCTTTCGTGGTTTACCTCACACGATCACTTCAGATCGTGACATGCATGTTATGAGCCATTTTTTAAAATCGTTATGGGCCTTATTGAAGACCAAGCTTCAGTTCAGTAGTGCTTACCACCCTCAAACCGATGGCCAAACCAAAGTTGTCAACCGCACCTTAGGAAACCTGTTATAGAGTCTAGTAGGGGAGAATGTCAAAACTTCGAACCTAGTATTGCCTCAAGCCGAGTTCGCATATAACAGCTCCATCAACCGGTCCACAGGCAAGTCTCTTTTCCAAGTGGTTTATGGTCGGTCACCCACCCATGTAGTGGACTTAGCACCTATGTCCAGTCTTCTAAATCCAGCCCCAGACGCATTTGATGTCATTGAGTATATGCGTGATATCCACCGACAGGTTTGAGCCAAACTTGTTGAAAGTTACGAAGCCTACAAAGCTTTCGTAGACCAAGGTCATCAGAAAGTCCAGCTTCAAGTCGGTCAACTAGTATGGGTTTATTTGCGTCCTGAGCGATTTCCAGTGGGTACTTATGGCAAGTTGAGTCCTAAGAAGTATGGCCCTTTTAAGATTCTTTGGCAATTGGGTTTGAATGCCTACCTCTTTGAACTCCTCGAAGATTGGCACATTTCGCCTATCTTCAATGTGTCTGATCTATATGCTTATTGTGGAGACAACAAGTCGTCACAAACGACTTCTTCCAAACCAGGGAAGAATGATGCAGAACAGGATGGACCCAAGTCCATACAGCAACCATGGCAGGGAACCTGACCTGCACGATGGGATCGGACCCGAGTGGTGGATCTGAGCCAGATCCTGGTACTGACACACAAGAATGAGGTACCCCTGCATACCTACTCCAGGCGAGCACAGGCCCCGACATCCCAGATCCAGATCCAACAACAAACAGGCGTACAACAAACAGTAGTCCCGGGTCCAGGACAGAACCCGAGACCCGGACCCAATTGCACCCTTTAAATAATCCATCCTAGGATTGCGTGCAGGGAAGATTGGCATATTTATTTCACAGTTCCTCTTTGTTATTTTGGCTTCCAGCCACACGCCCTTGCTTTTGTTCGTTAATTCTTCTTCCTAGCCTATTACGTTTGTTAATCTTCTAGTTTGTTCTTTATTTGTTCCTCTGTTTGTAAGTACTGCCTATTGGTAGTCCTTTCTTTACCAGGCTTATAATAAAACTATTGCTCGGATCAATTGATCCGAGCCATTTCCTTGTTCCCACGATTGTTGGGTTAACGTGTGTTGCACAGATGTGCATTAGAGGAGTGCAGCCAGCGGCAAACCATTATCAAAACAGTCGATCTCCACCCTGCACCAACAGATCTTTGTTAGCATCATTAAGAGAAGGTTAGCCTTGGTTTTCTCCATTGCATCAGGGTTCGGCCCTGACGTCAATTTGAAATTCATTTTGGATCCAAGTCGGGTCTGGATCCGACCCGATTCCAAAATGAATTTTAAATATGGACATTTATAGACTCGATCAAAGTTGACCGAGTCTATAAAGTGGACGAACTCGACACAGGTGCGTTGACCGAGTCCGACACCTATTGACCGAGTCCGCCCCGTGTCCGCACCCATGTCGGGGTGTGTTGACGCTGGTGCGTCTGTTAAAATGTACCCATCTATTGTTGTAATTAGATATATTTTATATATATAAAAGATGATACATATACATATATGGTATATATGTATATGTATCCTCCTATTTATATATATTTTTTCATTTTGTTTAGCCGTAGGGGTATTTTAGTCTTTTCCTCTATTTTACGCACATTCACTTTATGAATGTGATTGTAATTTATTTTATTTTTCTTTTTCTTTTATTTTTTATTTCTTTTTTCTCAAGTACCAAAAGGTACCTTGGGGGGCCCACTCAAATAGACGTTGGGCCCCTTCCAACGGTCACATTTGTGACCGTTGGAGGGGCTCCAACGTCTATGTGTGGAGCCCCTCCAAGGCTCCTTTTTGTTGTTATAAATAGGGGCTCTCCCCTTTGTATTTCTTACTCCTTGTAGGAGCTTATGCTCCATTGTATAGGGTTTTTACCCTCTTCTTCCTTTTTCCTCAATAATATTCAACTTATGACTTTTCCTCAATAATATTCAACTTATGACTTTAAGTCATATTTACCCCTTTTATGGGTTTATGTATTAACACATGATGTGCTTGTGTTGTTCCATTGAGTGGGTATATTCGCACTTCGTGTGCATGTGTATGGGTTCATTATTGAACCTAATGTATTCAAAGTCACTTTCTAACAGCGTCGACCCCCTAGCCGAGTCTGTGTGACATAGTCTATGGGTTTGGTTGATGGCACCGAAAGAGAGCTTAAACTTATACTTACCAAGATAAAAAAATGAAAAGGAAATGACTCTTTAAAAAAAAGAAATGTCTAAGGCCGTTACCAAATATGAAAAAAATAGAAAGAATGGAGGATGGGTCATTCCAAGATAATTGGATGGCTCATTAATAATGTTGACATCAAAAAAGATATAGATTAGCAAAAATTGGTTTTGCTAATGATGCATGAAAGTATCTTAAAGATATATATAGTTTTAAGGATATAGCTCACATATGCAATGTGCAAAATAAGGTAAGAACTATGACCCAAAGAGAGATAAGCATTAGAGAATATTACAATGTCCTCTCTCTTTTTTAGGATAAATTGGCTCTTCTAGAGCCAAAGTGGCATTACCCCCAAGATGTAGAACTTCATGAAAAACAAATTAGAACAAAGCATTTCTACCAATTTATTAATGAGCTTAGACCCGAATTTAAAGGAACCAAATCGGTCCTTCTTCGTAGAGGAGGTGTACCTACCATAGTTGAAACCCTTGAAAAACTAACTATGAAGGAAAAATAGGTTGAAAAAACTATTTTGGAAGAAGTAATAAGAATGAAAGAAATTCCAATGATTATGGAAAAAGCCAAAACAACAAGAGGCGATTATGAATACAAGAAAAGTGACAAACTTATATGTTACCATTGCTACAAGTCGGGCCATATGAAGCCTTTTTGCCCTAAAAGAAGGAAAGTAAATCAAAGAAATGATAAGAAGGTGGTGTCGGTGGGACCATCTCTTGAAAGAAATGGTATAGATGACTCCAAATGCATCGGCTCATTATCCTTGGTACAACTCATGTCGGCACGAAAACCAATGTTCAAGAATCAAGTTTCTTCCTTCTCGAGCGTAACCATATCCACATGCATTGATCTCAGTAAGACTTCTTGGATTCTTGATTCTGGTGCTTCTTTTCATATGACTCCAAATGAGTCCACACTATCTGAATGTCATACTAACTTAAATGATTCTTATGTTTCAAATGCTGATTGAGCTTATTTAAAATCAAAGGTTTTGGGTTTTTTCAAAAACATCAATTTTTTTTTACCAAATATTATAGTATTAAAATTAAATTTAAATCCCTTATCTGTTTCCCAAATTGTGGATCATGGATGTAAAATCTTGTTTTCATCTAATGATTGTTTGATACAGGATCTTCAGTCCGGGAAAACGATTGGGCGAGGTCGCAAAAGAGGAGATTTATGTTATAGACAATCTTGAATTATCAAAAAATATTTTTTGCAATTTTGTGGAAAAGAAAGATATAGAAAATTGGCACAAGAGACTATGACAGCATAGTGCGTCAAAATTACATTTTTTTTCATTTCTTACAAGTTATAAAGAAAGAGATTTTGTTTGTAAATATTGCATCCTTGGTAAAATAAAATCTTTACCTTTTGGTCCTAGTCATTTTATATCAAAAAAATTTATTTGAGTTGGTACATTCAAATGTATGGGGACCGGCTCCGCTTATATCCAAAGGAAGAGTATCTTATTATGTTGTTTTTGTCGATGATTATAGTAGACACTCTTGGATATATTTTCTTAAACACAAATCCGAAGTATTTGATTGTTTCCAAAAAATTGATTGTTATACAAAGACTCAATTTAAAACTAATATTAAAATCTTTAGAACCGATTCCAAAGGAGAATTTATTTCAAAGGATTTCAAAAACTATCTTAACTTACATGAGATTATTTATAAAAAATCATGTCCCGATTACAAGAGACATATTGTTAAGACTACTAGAACACTTCTTATATCAAGAAATGTTCCAAAAAAATATTTTGGCCCGAAGTCACTC